>NC_081354.1:36829688-36965389 GCF_030684315.1 Stegostoma tigrinum | reverse complement strand
ACTTAGCCAAACAGATACAGCATAAATTCAAACCCAAATGCATTACATCTTTATGTGGAGCTGGATGAACACAGCAGGCGAAGCAGCATCTCAGGAGCACAAAAGCTGATGTCTCGGGCCTAGACCCTTCATCAGAGAGGGGGATGGGGAGGGGGAACTGGAATAAATAGGGAGGAGAGAGGGGGAGGCGGACCGAAGATGGAGAAAAAAGATGATAGGTAGAAAAACTGCTCGATGTCCAAACGTGACTGGTATTCGTTGATGTGTGGGTTGACAGGGACAAAGGTGTTCCAAACGTGACTGGTATTCGTTGATGTGTCGGCGAAGGGGGACTCTCCATCCACCCATACATCAACGAATACCAGTCACGTTTGGACATCGAGCAGTTTTTCTACCTATCTTCTTTTCTCTCCATCTTCGGTCCGCCTCCACCTGTCCCCCTATTTATTCCAGTTCCCTCTCCCCATCCCCCTCCTGATGAAGGGTTTAGGCCCGAAACATCAGCTTTTGTGCTCCTGAGATGCTGTTTGGCCTGCTGTGTTCATCCAGCTCCACACTTTGTTATCTTGGATTCTCCAGCATCTGCCGTTCCCATTATCACTGCATTACATCTTTAATCATTTATAACTGCAGGGTAGGCAAATAATTTTCTGAGGGGTTGGGGCACACACAAAATCAAGAGCTTGAATCTTGTTTGGGACAGTTACTGATGCCTGTATAGTGCCAATATTCCCAATGCAACATAAAAATAGATTCAGACTATCCTCAATGTTTATGCTCAGGAGTCTACTTAATAAACATTTTACTGGCAAATATTTCCTAGAAGCGTTTAGCTTCCTCTGTTCAAAACACTTTGGCCTTTTTGCATTTTGGTATCTAAGCTTTTATTAAAACAAAGCCCTAAAAGTTCCCAATCTTCTTGATTTTAAAAAAAATTCATTTTAATCATCCATTCTGACCATCACTTGACTTTATCCTGTGTATTCAACCTGGTACTTTAATAACTTCTACCACATCTCCTCAAGTCAGATGCAGTAATACTTGTCAATCACTTTCTCCTAATCCTTCTTATTTCTTCATAGTTTGCATTTTCAAAATCAGAGTTTACCCTTGGGCTTTGGCTATAGCAATTGTCAGATTATCTGAAATCGAATTATGTGATTCATAGTATTTAAAAGGGTGTAATACTATTTAAAATGTGAACACTGCACTGATTCCATGCAAGGTGTTCATCATAAAACCATTAACCCGAGTGACATCTTTAGCACTGAGTCAAAGAAAGCAATCTTCTACCACATTAAACAAGTTCCAACATATTTCCAATTTAAAAACACCTATTGTGTAATAAGTTGACTGAAGTAATTTTTCTATCACATTATCGCCCTTCCAACATTACATCTTAGTTACAAGATCTACTTCGACCTTTTCTCAATACCCTTATCTATGAGAGATAATGGGAACTGCAGATGCTGGAGAATCCAAAGATAATAAAAATGTGAGGCTGGATGAACACAGAAGGCCAAGCAGCATCTCAGGAGCACAAAAGCTGACGTTTCGGGCCTAGACCCTTCAGAGAGGGGAATGGGGTGAGAGTTCTGGAATAAATAGGAAGAGAGGGGGAGGCGGACCGGAGATGGAGAGAATAGAAGATAGGTGGAGAGGACAGTATAGGTGGGGAGGTAGGGAGGGGATAGGTCAGTCCAGGGAAGACAGACAGGTCAAGGAGGTGGGATGAGGTTAGTAGGTAGGAGATGAGGGTGCGGCTTGGGGTGGGAGGAAGGGATGGGTGAGAGGAAGAACAGGTTAGGGAGGCAGAGACAGGTTGGACTGGTTTTGGGATGCAGTGGGTGGAGGGGAAGAGCTGGGCTGGTTGTGTGGTGCACTGGGGGGAGGGGACGAACTGGGCTGGTTTTGGGATGCGGTGGGGGGGGGGAAGGGGAGATTTTGAAACTGGTGAAGTCCACATTGATACCATTAGACTGCAGGGTTCCCAAGCGGAATATGAGTTGCTGTTTCTGCAACCTTCAGGTGGCATCATTATGGCCCTGCAGGAGGCCCATGATGGACATGTCATCTAAAGAATGGGAGGGGGAAGTGGAAATGGTTTGCGACTGGGAGGTGCAGTTGTTTGTTGCGAACCGAGCGGAGGTGTTCTGCAAAGCGGTCTCCAAGCCTCCGCTTGGTTTCCCCAATGTAGAGGAAGCCACACTGGGTACAGTATACCACATTGGCAGATGTGCAGGTGAACCTCTGCTTAATGTGGAATGTCATCTTGGGGCCTGGGATAGGGATGAGGGAGGTGGTGTGGGGGCAAGTGTAGCATTTCCTGCAGTTGCAGGGGAAGGGGCCGGGTGTGGTGGGGTTGGAGGGCAGTGTGGAGCGAACAAGGGAGTCGCGGAGAGAGTGGTCTCTCCGGAAAGCAGACAGGGGTGGGGATGGAAAAATGTCTTGGGTGGTGGGGTCGGATTGTAGATGGCGGAAGCGTCGGAGGATGATGCGTCGTATCCAGAGGTTGGTGGGGAGGTGTGTGAGATCGAGGGGGATCCTCTTTGGGCGGTTGTGGCGGGGGCGGGGTGTGAGGGATGTGTTGCGGGAAATACGGGAGATGCAGTCAAGGGCGTTCTCGATCACTGTGGGGGGGGGGGGGGGGGGGGGAGCGGCGGGGTGGGGGGGAAGTTGCGATCCTGGAAGAACTTGGACATCTGGGATGTGCAGGAGTGGAATGTCTTATCGTGGGAGCAGATGCGGCGGAGGCGGAGGAATTGGGAATAGGGGATGGAATTTTTGCAGGAGGGTGGGTGGGAGGAGGTGTATTCTAGGTAGCTGTGGGAGTCGGTGGGCTTGAAATGGACATCAGTTACGAGGTGGTTGCCTGAGATGGAGACAGAGATCCAGGAAGGTGAGGGAATGTGCTGGAGATGGCCCAGGTGAACTGAAGGTTGGGGTAGAAGGTGTTGGTGAAGTGGATGAACCGTTCGAGCTCCTCTGGGGAGCAAGAGGCGGCGCCGATACAGTCATCAATGTACCGGAGAAAGAGGTGGGGTTTGGGGCCTGTGTAGGTGCGGAAGAGGGACTGTTCCATATAACCTCCTCCCTCACCCCTATCCCAGGACCCAAGATGACATTCCACATTAAGCAGAGGTTCACCTGCACATCTGCCAATGTGGTATACTGCATCCACTGTACCCGGTGTGGCTTCCTCTACATTGGGGAAACCAAGAGGAGGCTTGGGGACCGCTTTGCAGAACACCTCCGCTCGGTTCACAACAAACAACTGCACCTCCCAGTCGCAAACCATTTCCACTCCCCCTCCCATTCTTTAGATGACATGTCCATCATGGGCCTCCTGCAGTGCCACAATGATGCCACCCGAAGGTTGCAGGAACAGCAACTCATATTCCACTTGGGAACCCTGCAACCTAATGGTATCAATGTGGACTTCACCAGCTTCAAAATCTCCCTTTCCCCCACCGCATCCCTAAACCAGCCCAGTTCGTCCCCTCCCCCCACTGCACCACACAACCAGCCCAGCTCTTCCCCTCCACCCACTGCATCCCAAAACCAGTCCAACCTGTCTCTGCCTTCCTAACCTGTTCTTCCTCTCACCCATCCCTTCCTCCCACCCCAAGTCGCACCCCCGATCTCCTACCTACTAACCTCCTCGACCTGTCCGTCTTCCCTGGACTGACCTATCCCCTTCCTACCTCCCCACCTATACTCTCTCCACCTATCTTCTTTTCTCTCCATCTTCAGTCCGCCTCCCCCTCTCTCCCTATTTGTTCCACAACCCTTATCTATGTGTGGCAGTCAATTCCACCCTATTGTTTTGCTTTGTGTTCCAAGATATCAAGAATAAATTAAAAAAGCTTTGTTATGTTTCAGTTCCTTCTACATTCTTAGAATGTCTTAAAGTACTTCACAGGCAACTAAAAGCTTTTAGAGAAGAGTCACTGTAATAATGTAGGCAAACTGATTTGAATTCAAAAGTATCTGTATACAGGATACTGCCCTCTTAACCTGCAATGCACTTCCTTCTGAATTCACTTCTTATGGGACTAGATAAATTTAAGATATCTGGTCAGCAAGGATGAGTTGGACCAAAGGGCCTGTGTCTCTGCTGTAAAACTCTGATGCTAGAAGGACCTTATTTCAAACCCTTGAATATTCAGGTCAAGACATTTTGTGGTTTTATTTATTTATTAAAAACTTATGCGCAGCTGTTTATAACATATGTATATAACATATATATATATAACATATTTATATCATATGTGCTGCTATGATTTCTGGGTAACAAACAAGTAACTAGTTCCCATTTTTATCTTTATCGCAAAGAGGCACTTTCTGTTCCATAGCCATACCTTGATCATACTGGAAACAGTCTTTCCATAGGTGGCATAGAACTTCTCACGGATGTCAAGCAAATCGACTTCACTCCTTGAAATCATTATCCTGATAAGCGTATCATCATCTGTACCAGCTCCCTAGTAGCAAAAAAGTGTGTGAAAAATCCTTAACTCCTATTGACAGACTCCATCAACTCACCAGGACAATACAAGACTGTGACTGGATACTTTTATGCAAGACCATGAAAAAATGTTTTCCCTACAAAGAGCAGTGTCAATTTAGTTTTATACTGTGCTCAGACCTGTTAAATAATGAATAAATTAGAGCTCGATCTACTGATCTCTCTAAAGACTGGACTGAAAAAGGGAACTGCAGAGTCAGGGTGTTCAACTGTGTCAGCCAGTTAAAGTAATCTTCTTTGCCATATTAAGAATCGCACACTTGATGAATTACAATTTATTCAACCAGAGTGCACCTTCAAACTGAAGGACTGTTTTGCTCACCAACTCCCAGGATGGAATTTCTGGTGAATTCTGCTGCATAGCTCTCAGGTGAGGGTGTTTTAATGGGTAGCATACACAGGCATGCTGATAGACACATACACAAAAAGCCATTGGCTGTTCAACCTAATACTGTGGCATCGAACAATTCTAACGTCTGGACAGTGCTGCCTCAAAGGCCTTTCAGCCCACTTGACTACCAGTTTGGACAGAGGCGGCTGCTGGCATGACCCAGCAAAAGGGACATCTGCCTCAATACCTGTGCTGAATTTCACATTGTTAAGCCTCAAGTATCGCATCCTTAAAAAAGATATTCCTAGCAATACGGCCCCTGCACTCTATTCAATACACAAAATGTAACAGGTTGCTCATTTTAGCATTACAACATTACCACGGTCTGCTAAGTTTGTGGGTGACACCAGAATTAGCGGAGTTGCAGATAGTGTTGAGGATTGTCAAAGGATGCAGCAGGATATAGACAGATTGCAGATTTGGGCAGAGAAATGGCAGGTGGAGTTTAATCCGGATAAATGTGACAGGGTGCATTTTGGAAGCTCACATTCAGATGCAAATTATATATTAAAAGGCAGACCCCTTAAAAACAGTGACAGAGGGATCTAGGTGCACAAGTTCACGGAACCCCAAGACGGTTGACACCACTGGTGGATAAGCTGGTCAAGAAGGCATACAGCATGCACAGGTGCCTTCATCAGCCGAGGCATCCAATATAAAAGTCGGCAAATTATGTTAACAGTTATAAAACTTCAGTTAGGCTAGATTTGGAATATAGCATGCAGTTCTGGTTGCCACACTACCAGGATATGGATACTTTGGAGAAACTGCTGAGACGGTTTATCAGGATAGTAGGAACTGCAGGTGCTGGAGAATCTGAGATAACAAGGTGTAGAGCTGGATGAACACAGCAGGCCAAGCAGCAGAGGAGCAGGAAAGCTGACGTTTCCGGTCTGGACCCTGTCCATCTTTTCTCCCGCCTATCTGCTCCTCTCACCTCCTTTCTACCAGCCTTATCCCCACATCCTTGACCCGTCTTTCTTCCCTTGACTGACCAAACCCCATCCTAACTCCCCAACTGCACTCACCTTTACTGGCTCCATCCCGCCTCCTTGACCTGTTCCTCTCCTCTCCACTTATCTGCTCCTTTATCCAGCTTCCATATGCCTCCCCCCCCTCTCTCTACTTATTTCAGAATCCCCTTCCCCTCCCCCATTTCTGAAGAAGGGTCCAGACCCAAAACGTCAGCTTTCCTGCTCGGCGTGCTGAGTTCATCCAGCTCTACACCTTGTTATCTCAGGTTTACCAGGATGTTGCCTGGTCTGAAGAGCTTTAGTATGAGGGGAGGCTGGATAAACGCGGGCTGTATTCAACAGAAAGAGGGGCTGAAGGAGGATATGATAGAGGTTTACAACATTATAAGTGACATAGATAGAGTGAATAATAAGAGGTATTTTCCCCCAGGGTGGAAAGGTCAACAACAAAAGGGCAGGGGTTTAAGACGACAAAGGGGAAAGTTTAGGGGAGAAAAAGTGCGGGGAAAATTTTTCACACAGAGGGTGGTAGGTGCCCAGAACACACTGCCAGTGGTGGTGGAAGCAGGCTCGTTAACAACATTTAAAGGTGCATCTTGATAGACACATGAAAGGGAGGATAACAGAGAGATTGATACTGTGCATAGGGAATAAGTGGTGGGTCTAAATAAGGACTAAGAATCGACACAAGCTTAGTGGGCAGGAGGGCCTGTTCCTGTGCCCTAGTGTACTGTATTATCATATTGTATTAGATGTGTTAATATCACCAACTACAGCAAATCTACCAGATAGCTTTGACATACCTGCATGGCATCGTATAGTGCTGTAGCAAAATACTCAGGAACACTTCTTATACACTTCACTGAAACAAAACACAAATATCATTTTTACATGTAGATCTCATTTATGGCTCTAAGGGCAGTGGTCACACAAGAAATCAATAGGCCAATTGTTTCAATTATGAAACACATGGAAATGATTTGCAAGTCAATTGGCCAATGCCCTACTCCTGAGCTAGTGATGCATTAAGGAAAATTTCAATAAACAGTTGAAGGAGAAAGGAATAGAATAGCTTGTTGGGTTAGAAGGGTAAAAGGCTTGAGGGAAGCATAAACACGAACATGTTCCAGTTGGGCTGAAGGGCATTTTCCCATACTGTAAATATTATACAACAAAACACTATTTTGCTTCTTACCAACTGCGAGCAATGTAGTCCTTAGACTTCCAGATGTCTCCGAAGAAATGCTTTCTTCGATCTGATAGCCTGAGATTCTCATGTACTCAGAAAAAACTGTAAAAGAGTTCACATTCTTAAAAGTTATTTCCAAACATCACTCAATGTTATGTTCCATTCTATAACTGGGCACAGATATTTCAAACCTGGAATTTGAATCAAGTACTTCTACGTAATCAATGAATGGTTTTTCATTCTTAAGAATATGATACTGATTACTGAATGAGTAATGCTAACATTTGCTTTTTGCAGCGTCACACTCTTGCCCTTGAAGAATAGGCAAGGAGCACTAGACGGATTTACAAGTTAATCATAACCTGATAGGCTGGGCTGTAAATAATCCTTTTACGGGGCAGGAAAAACCGATAGTATCTAATGTGGAAAGGAGTCCCTTGCACCCCCCAAACCCTTCCAACTGCAGACCAAGCTGCGTAGCCTCCCTTTGCCGCTGAACCTCTCCCACCAACATCAAAATAAAGGCCAGGCGGAAGCAGCCCTTTAATACAGGGAGTGGTTCCTGGGAAATTTTACAGGCACTGCCCCACCCCACATACAAACCTGCCAGCAGGATGCCATGAAATTCTGTCCTTTGAATGGGATTTGAACCCACGATTTCTGGTGCAGAGATAGGAGTGCTACCAAGTGATTCACAGATCTCCCAGTGCTGTTTCTGCACAACCTTAATATGTAAGCAGCTATAACAATGGCTTTGTCAGGTCCCTAGAAGCCTTATTTAGTGGACAAGCTCACATGAATTTAAACCTTGAAAAGAGGACCGAGCTGTTGAAACCAGCATACTTTCTTTCAAGATAATGAAATGTGAGGCTGGATGAACACAGCAGGCCAAGCAGCATCTCAGGAGCACAAAAGCTGACGCTTCGGGCCTAGACCCTTCATCAGAGAGGGGGATGGGGTGAGGGTTCTGGAATAAATAGGGAGAGAGGGGGAGGCAGACCGAAGACGGAGAGGAAAGAAGATAGGTGGAGAGGAGAGTATAGGTGGGGAGGGGATAGGTCAGTCCAGGGAAGACGGACAGGTCAAGGAGGTGGGATGAAGTTGGTAGGTAGGAGATGGAGGTGCGGCTTGGGGTGGGAGGAAGGGATGGGTGAGAGGAAGAACAGGTTAGGGAGGCAGAGACAGGTTGGACTGGTTTTGGGATGCAGTGGGTGGAGGGGAAGAGCTGGGCTGGGAGATTTTGAAGCTGGTGAAGTCCACATTGATACCATTGGGCTGCAGGGTTCCCAAGCGGAATATGAGTTGCTGTTCCTGCAACCTTCAGGTGGCATCAATGTGGCACTGCAGGAGGCCCATGATGGACATGTCATCTAAAGAATGGGAGGGGGAGTTGAAATGGTTTGCGACTGGGAGGTGCAGTTGTTTGTTGCGAACTGAGCGGAGGTGTTCTGAAAAGCGGTCTCCAAGCCTCCGCTTGGTTTCCCCAATGTAGAGGAAGCCACACCGAGTACAGTGGATGCAGTATACCACATTGGCAGATGTGCAGGTGAACCTCTGCTTAATGTGGAAAGTCATCTTGGGGCCTGGGATAGGGGTGAGGGAGGTGGTGTGGGGGCAAGTGTAGCATTTCCTGCGGTTGCAGGGGAAGGTGCCGGGTGTGGTGGGTTGGAGGGCAGTGTGGAGCGAACAAGGGAGTCGCGGAGAGAGTGGTCTCTCCGGAAAGCAGACAGGGATGGGGATGGAAAAAATGTCTTGGGTGGTGGGGTCGGATTGTAGATGGCGGAAGTGTCGGAGGATGATGCGTTGTATCCGGTGGTTGGTGGGGTGGTGTGCGAGAACGAGGGTGATCCTCTTTGGGGGTTGTGGCGGGGGCGGCGTGTGAGGGATGTGTTGCGGGAAATGCGGGAGACGCGGTCAAGGGCGTTCTCGACCACTGTGGGGGGAGGTTGCGGTCCTTGAGGAACTTGGACATCTGGGATGTGCGGGAGTGGAATACCTCATCCTGGGAGCCAGCCCAGTTCGTCCCCTCGCCCCACTGCACCACACAACCAGCCCAGCTCTTCCCCTCCACCCACAGCATCCCAAAACCAGTCCAACCTGTCTCTGCCTCCCTAACTTGTTCTTCCTCTCACCCATCCCTTCCTCCCACCCCAAGCCGCACCTCCATCTCCTACCTGCCAACTTCATCCCACCTCCTTGACCTGTCTGTCTTCCCTGGACTGACCTATCCCCTCCCCACCTATACTCTCCTCTCCACCTATCTTCTTTCCTCTCCATCTTCGGTCCGCCTCCCCCTCTCTCCCTATTTATTCCAGAACCCTCACCCCATCCCCCTCTCTGATGAAGGGTCTAAGCCCAAAACGTCAGCTTTTGTGCTCCTGAGATGCTGCTGGGCCTGCTGTGTTCATCCAGCCTCACATTTCATTATCTTGGATTCTCCAGCATCTGCAGTTCCCATTATCACTGATACTTTCTTTCAGATCCCTGCAACCTGACCCACTTCCCTTTGTCTGATACACGCATAGGGTCAGAGCTTTGATCACCAGATCCTTCAGTCTCACATCCAATGTTTCCAGCCCAACTATTTTACTTCCATCAATCAGACTGACTATGTACTGTGCAATTGAAACTCCCAACATTGTGGGAACCCCAAATTTTGACAACTACACATCCTTTGCATAACTGGTGACCCACCTACATGGTTCCACTCTGCAGCGGATCAAGAAATTATAAATTTGTCCACATCATTCACTAACTTCATGGTCAACTGAGGAGCTCAGGAGCAATTCAATAATGGAATGAACAGCACTCCTCCCAGCCTACATGTGAACTTCTTGCAAAATGAAGCTTCAGCTAACTTTCAGTCAAACTTTAAAGTGAAGGTAATTACTGTTTTACAAAACATTAAGATAGCTATTTGGCAAGGCTGTTGGTTCCAAAAGTGCCTACATGTAAATATCTTGGGTTCAAAAGTGGCCTCCGGGCTATGGATTTTTTAGGATGTCCTACTATAAAGGCAAGACACAAAAACTTGCAAATAAAGTGAAATCAAGAAGTTTGAGAACTAATGCTGAGAAAGACCAAATTCCAGAAGCAAAAACTGAAAGAAAGAGATACAAGAATCCTGGATCAAGTGAAAATGTTTAGGCACTTTGAGGAGATATCACAGATGATGAGAGTTGTGATTGTGATCTGAAGGAGAATTGGCAGAGCTAAGATCAGCTTTGTCTGAATTGAAGGATGTTTTAAAACAAAGATACTGAACTTGAAACTTAGGATTTAAGCATTCGGAGGTGTTTACATTTTATTACACATTTTAAATGCTTCAGGCACATACAACAATAAAGGAAATATGGACAGCTGAATGAATTTGAGATGTGGGCATTTTGGAGAATGTTCTATTTATGTTACATTGAAAGAAATACTAATGTAGAAATGTTAAAAGCAGCTGCAGAGAAGAGGAAATTAGTGCGTACTTAGAGAGAAGACATCACCTTGGTCGTCGTAACAGTTTATGGAGAAGATCAAGGGCAAATATACGTGGAGGAAGCAGGAGAGAAAACGGATGATGGTTGATTTATGTGGAACATTTAAGGGCAGCACCAGACAGACAGAAATGGAGATCCATGCTAATTAGCACTCTGGTCAAATTATGACAATAAAGTGAGCCAACTCAGCTTTCTGCTGTTTAACACCTCCCCATTAGTGTGAATGGGACCTTTTTCCTCACAACTAAATAAAATGTTTTATTCACAGCAAAACAAGTAATCAGATATTTTATGCATACTCATTGCAACTTAGGTCAAAGTCAGGTGGAAAACAAAATAGATAACGCAAACAAAAGAATACTAGTGTCTCTAGCTTTCAGTTACTTCATGGGCTAAGTGTTTGAAATTAATTGCATTATTCCCCAAATTTTCTTTTAAAAACGTCACAGTTTAAAGTATATGACCAATACTCTACTTTAAAAGTACACACAATCATAATTTGTTGCCAGTAACAAACACGAAACCAGCACAGCACACCTTGCCGAAGGTAAGGAACACTTCTGGTCCCGATGATAGTAAGGAATGTTGATTCATCAGTGCCACATTTCAATTCGCCAGCTTGAAACAGTTCCTGTCAAATAAAGATGTTACTCATTATACAAAATATAGCTTTGGAGGAGGTAATTTAGTGCAATATAGTTCCACACAACGACTTTCTCTGTAAGCCAGTTCTCTTCACACCCAACCTTTGGAAGTTCTTATAGATTTTGATCCCACATTTTTTCAGGTTGTGCTTTTGACATCTTAACAAGCTGAGCAAAGAAATTCTGTTCTATTTCTCCAAGTTCTTTTGCTAATCATTTTACGTCTTCTTGCTACTGACCTATTTGCCAGAGGAAATAGTTTCACCCTATTTGTTTTATTAAAGCCTTTAATCATTTAGAATACTTCCATTAGGTACAATGCTCCCTCCAAGATGTGTAGCCTCTTAGAGGGTTTGCGCACAACACTAGACACATTGACTTCCTGTTTTGTAAGAGGTAATGGGGGTCTAAGCAATGGCAGGAAAAAATTAAAAGATAATATAGATTAGATCTCCCATGTAAGGGGAACAATCCCAGTTCTTCAAATATCTCCATATAGATACAATAAATTAATATGAAACTGCAGACTCGGGTGGAGTCCGGCACAGTCAATACCGAAGAGAATCACAACAAATTAGAGGAGGATGTTAACAAGCTTACGAATTCTTTGTCCACTCTGCAAGTTTGACAGATAATTGTGAGTTAGTACATTTTTGAAGGAAGAAACAGAAACTCATTTACAGCGGGTACAGGATCAAATTGATCCTGGAGCACAAATACTTCCAAGTTGTGCCATCAATTAGAAAATCCAGGCAATGCGATAGAATTGAAAGGAATGGAAGTTATGCTAAAACACTGATTAGACCATACTTCAGAGCACTGCATGCAAGGATAAATCCAAAAATGTGGCAGTTTACACGTCACCAGAAGAGGGAGGGCTGGGCACTCTTCCTCCTAAAGTATGGCCAAGGGATGATCTAATGGATATCTTTAAGATTTTGCACGAACTTGATGCATGGATACAGAGAGAAAATTACTAGCCAGTATCGATAGAAAATAGTCATGAAGAGGTCAAATAGGGGTAATTCAGAAGAAACATCTTTACTCAAGGAGTGGTGAGAACGTGGAACTCATTACCAAAGGGTGCAAATAAAGTATGAAGGGTCTAGGCCCGAAACATCAGCTTTTGTGCTCCCGAGATGCTGCTTGGCCTGCTGTGTTAATCCAGCTTCACACTTTGTTATCTTGGTGCGAATAAAGTGATTAGTTTAGACACATTCAAGATATACTAGACAAGCTTTTAAGAGAGAAGGGAACAGAGGGTTACAATAAGAAATTTAGATAAGGAAAGTTCAATGGACAAGGTTCAAGCAGATTATGAACACCACCAGCATGGACTGGTTGAGCCAAATGACCCATTTCAGTGTCCTACATCCTACAAAATTCAAACATCATGCATTGTTTCTATCACATCAATCTTCTAGGACATCAAAAAAATTCAACTGGAATACTCAATCACAATCTGCATTTTATAAATCCATGCTGACTCTTTTTAATTAGCTTAAACCTCTCCAAGTGCTCACTGTTTATTGTTTCTAAAATCTTACCCATTACCAATATTAAACTACACAGCCTGTAGTTACCCAGACATGTGTTTTTGATCTTACTTCACTAAGACATTCTCATTTGCCACTCTTAAATCATTTGACACCTCTTTATATTTAGAGCAGATTGGAAAAATATGGCAAGTCCTTCCATGAGTTCCACTCCCAATTCCATTAGCAAACTGGAATGCAAGCCATTCAGACCAGGTGACTTATCCACTTTAAGCACAGGCCTTTCATGTAAATCTCTCTTTTCAATTTTCACCCTACCCACTACATTGTTCCTCGCCACTTCTACCAATACCTGTCAACATCATCTTTAGCAATCACTGACACAAGGTACTCACTAAATATTCTAGCTCTGTGCTGCATCTACAAGCATGTAATCTCTTTTGGCCCCACTCCACTTCTTACTACCTACTTATTATTGCCAGAAAGCTTCTGTACTCCCCTTTTATATTAATGATTTCCACAGTCTCATTTTCTTTTTCACTTCCTCTCTCTTTATTACACTTGACCTGTTTCTCACATGAAGAATTCACTTACCGGGCGTCATTCACTCTTATTTTTGGCTCGTCATATTCTCTATCTCCCTCATCATTCAAAACAGCCTGGTCTTGGCACACCTGTCTATTCTACTTTTTTGGAATGAACTCAGCCTGTATCCAAAACAGTACATTCTTGAAATGGTCACCCATTGTTCCATTACTGCTTTTCCTTTCAAGCTTTTGTTCCATTTAACCCAATTAGTGCTCCTTTCATTCAATTAAAGTTCTCTCTCTCCTAATTTTGAAGCTTTACTTCATATTGTTCCTATTCTTCTCCACTACTTAGTTAAACTTTATGACACAACAGTGTCATACCCAAGTGTTATCCAAGCATGAAATAAAGTACATTCAGCAGCACAAAAGCTTCAAAACCACTTTAAAAATGTGGAAGAGTAAAGAACTTTTTTTACAGTGGTTCAAAGAGAAAGGCTTCATTGCAATAAAAAGTAAACATAAATGCTTTGACTGACCTGTGCATCTTTTTTCACTGCTGCATCATCATACACTGTGCTCTCATCTCTATTGGCCTTAAAAAGGAGAACAAAAGTTTAATTTTTATAAATAAAGTCTCTCGTAGTTGATCAAGTGTTAAACCCACTGCTATAGATTACTATTATTTAATTACTTCATGCTAACTGAAACAGTGACACAGAATGGTAACTCCCACGAGCGCTGTCAAGTATATATTTACCCTAATCCTTCAGATTGCACAGTAGTTGGATTACAAACTGCTAGCAATTGATTATTACACAACAATGTTTCGCGCTCGATCCATTTGTTTCATTGACTGAAGAAAGCCACAGAGCAAATGAGACAAGGAAACAGTGAATTACAGTCCAAATATAGGCAGAATGACAAATAAAAAGAGTCAGAGTGAAAGAGCAAAACAAACAAGAAGCACAATGAGGAACAGAAAGACATTGCAACTCAGGATTGTTTGAAAATTATTAACCTCTCAAGGCCAGTATAAGTGTATGGCATTGCAGGTGTGATGAATGGCCAAATATTCCTCTTTAAATATCAGTGTCATTGTTTATTTTTGAAGAAATCTTTATAATTTGCTCTTTGAATTTTGAATTCAAAACTATTTACATCCTATACATTGCCTCTGACACTAATGGAGAATGGAAAGCAAGATATTTGGAAACCCTCTTGAACAATCAGCTAGCTACCCTAGTGAAATTACATGGGTCAACTTGTTTTCTTTCTGCATTCAGCTAAAGTGAATTTTCAAATTAGGTTAAATGATAGGTCAACAGAGATGCAGAATCAACACATAAATTTAAGGTGATATTTTAGAATACACAGAATGGATGCATTTCAATAAGTAGAAAGGGATTGGCACACCATCCCTGGTCAATAGAAGGTTAGAGATAGCATCAAACTAAATGAGAAAGCATATAATTATGCAAAGACAGGTGGTATGTCACAAGGGAGGAACTTGGGGGAAAAAAAATTAATCACCACAGAAGTGATACTAAGTTAACTGTTGGAGCCAAGGACAGGCAAGTGTCCAATGAATGTAATTCGTTTATTCAGGAAGAGAGGGAGACAGAAAGGAGGAAACTATAAGCCAGTTGACTTAACATCCGTCATAGGGAGATGTCAAAAGTCACTAAAGAAATTATAACAGGACACTTCAGTAAGTTTAAGGGGATCAAAGCCAACATGTTTTTAGAAAAGAAAATCACATTTCGCCAATCTATTGGAGTTCTTTGAGGAGGTAACACATTCTGTGGATAAACAGGAGCCAATGGACATGCTGAAAATAGATTTTCAGAGGCATTTGATAAATTGGCATATCAAAAGTTATTGCAGATAATAGATAGGTGATTGCGAAGGCAGCATATTGACATAGATAGATTGGATGGCTAATAGGAAGCAAACAGGAGGTGCAAATGGCACGAGAATAGGCTTTCAAATGAATGTAGTTACTGCTGGAAACTGACCATCAAGAGAATGTACATCCTTGGAATTCTCAACCTCTGAAGGATATGGACGCTAAGTCACTGAATATATTCAAGACCAAGATGAGATTGATATATGAATACTAGGACTTGGACATCAACGTATATGGCAATCAGGAGCAGAAGTTATTTCAAGGCCAAAGATCAGTCAGGATCTAACTGAGTAGTAGAGCAGAGTCAAGGAAGTTCCATGGCCTACTCCAGCTCCTATTACTTAAGATTTTTAATTCATATATCCTCGAAATAGCACAATGTGATCTTTTGCACATATCTTAACTCCAGACATCCTTCAGTTCTGTATCCCTTTCAAAAGTGTGACATCTTTGGCAATACAGCAATCCCTCCATACAGCACTGGAATGTCATATGTTCATGTTTCTGAATGAGATTTGACCCCCACAACCAAATGAATCCCCTTGGGAGAATGGTAATGAAGCAAGACTAACATCTGAGCAATTAACCTCACCCCATGCTTCCCCTAATCCTCTATCTCAATAAATCACCAGGCTATTGGAAACCAGTACAGATAACGAGAGTTTCATCATACTAAATTATTCCAAAGCATTTCATGAATACAGTTTTACACGTCAGATTTCTGGCTGCCAAAATACTTAATAAAGCCCTCAATGCCACAAGCAGAACCCTATGTGACAGTGAAGATAAACTATTCCTCCTCATCCTTTTGACCTATCAGTAGCCCAGTTTCAACCAGGTGACCACAGAATCCTTCTCCAATGCACCTCCTCTGTTGTCAAGCTGGGCAGTTTTCAGCTCGAGTTGTTAACTCTGCAGACGCCAAGGGTCTATCTTTGCCATTCTCTGAATTCTTAATTACAAACTGCCCCTTGATAACATCGAAGATCATATCTTCAGCCTCTGAATGCACCGATGACAGCATTACCCCCAATACCACCACCCCTAGCCTCTTCACACTCTGATTAGCCACACAAGTTATCCAACATGGGATGAGGTAGTCCCTCCAATTAAGTACTGGGAAGGTCAAATCTACTGTGGTAGGATTGGAAAACAAAAAGTCTATTCCCCAATTATGAATACCTCTCCTCTCTCTGGCCACTGATTTAAGTTGTGCACAATTCTGGCATCCTTTTATCCCCAACCCAGATCTTCAGAGACCATTCCAAACCCTGCCTCAGTTCACTTCCCCTGCCAAAACCCTTGTTCATGTCATAGTTACTCCTAGATTGCTGACAGTACATTTTCCTGGACAACAGAACTCCCCCAAACCTACATTGATGGCCATGCCCTTAACTGTCTCAATCCTCATCTTTGTAATGTTCTCCTTAAACTACCACATCTATCTAGCTCTTTCTTTTAAGACATGCCCACTTCTTTAAACACTTTTTTAAAAATCATCCATCTTAATATCTCCAGGTGATTTTGTTTTATAATGCTTCTGTGAAACATTAGGTTATTTTACCACATTTAAAGCATTATTAAATACAAGTTGCTTCACAGATTACAACAATGGAGAAGCTACTTCTATAAATATTCCTTGAAACATTTGCAATGATTATGGTGGTTCACACTTGGATTAGGAAATTAAACATTTACCTGTAGAAGAATCACCAAAATCCTTTGGAAATGACCAGATGTGTCACTAACAATACTTTCTTCCAAATCTTTGCCATATTCTGAAAGAGGTATTCAATGAGATGGTCAGCTGATGATTGCTGCGCTCAGTTCCATTTACAATTCTTCAGCTAACAACGCTGCCTGTGTCCCCACACAGTCAGACATGGGATCAGACTTGAGCTGATGAATGGCAAATAATATTTGTACCACACAAGTGCCAAGTAATGACTATCTCCAGTGAAAGAGAAACTCTCCTCTTTGACTTTCAATGTCATCACTATCATCAAATCCACTAAACCACGAACCAAAAACTTAACTGGAATAACCACGTACAAGCTATGGTCACCAGAACAGGTCAGATACTGGGAATACTGCAGTGACTTATCACCCAATTTCCCAAAGCCTACCATTCATCTACAAGATACAACTCAGTGTGATAGAATATGCTCCAATCGCTGGATGTTGGCATTCTAAAACCACCGAAGAAACTAATCATCTGCAATGTGTTGGTAAGGCCACATTTGCAGTACTGTCTACTATTCTGGTCACCCTACCACAGAAAAGATATTATCAAACTAGATAGAATGCGGAAAAGATTTACTAGAATGGTACCTGGACTAGAAGGTTTGAGTTGTAAGGAGAAGCTGGATAGGCTGTGACTTTATCCCCCAGACTGCAGGAGACAGAGGGTTGACCTTACAGAGGTCTATAAAGTCATAAAAGAGGCATACATAAGAAAGATAGTCAACTGCTTTTCCCTACAGTAGGGGTGTCTGAAACTAGACAGTACAGAGTTAAGGTCAGAGACGAGATTTACGAGAAAGGTCCAGAGGGGCAATTTTTTCCTACAGAGGGCTGCAAGTGTCTGGAACAGGCTGCCAGGAGGTGGTGGTGGAGGTGGCTACAACTGTGTCATTTCAGAAACATTTAGACAGGTACCTGGGATGGGATAGGAATGGGGGGATAGGGACCAATTGCAGGCAAATGGGACTACATTAAATTGTGGAAACTGGGAGGACTAGTTGGGCCAAAAGGCCTGTTTCCGTGCTGTAAACATCTGACACTCTAGGACAACACAATTGATAGCTACTTCACCCATGACGACCTCCAACACCAGTCTACCATGGTGCAATGTGTATCATCTACATGATGAAATACAGTAATGCACCAGAACTCCTTCAACATCAACACCTTCCAAATTCTCAGCCACCTTTGTTAAGGACAACAAGGGTAATGTACACCATCGAAATGCCATCACATCCTGACACATCACAGCCCAAGCTGGAATTATATCTTTGTTCCTTCATCTTCACAGGCTGAAAACCTTTGAAATAATAACCCTACAATAGAGTGGGAGCACCTACACCACAATGAATGCAGGGGTTCAAGTAGGATGATCTACAGCACCTTCTCAGCAGAAAGCAGACATAGCCAATGTTGCCCACATTGCAAGATTGAGTGAAAAAAGGAAACAAATTAGGGACACACTTTGAAACCAACTCTGGTGGTTATAGAGTCAGAGATGTACAGCACAGAAACAGACCCTTCAGTCCAACTCAACCATGCCAACCAGATATCCTAAATTAATCCAGTCCCATTTGCCTGCATTTGGCCCATATCCCTCTAAACTCTTCCTATTTCATATACGGAGGGTTGTTCAACTTAATGGGAAACAGAATGGAAATAAGTGTGTAACTTGCAGATTAGCAAATTGGCTGTGGAGTGTCATAAGGATTGGTGCTGAACACTTGACTATTTACAGTGTGTGTTAATGATGTGGGATGAAGGAGCAGACTGTAGTGCATCCAAATGTGCTGATGATGGACGTAGGTAGGAAAGATGATCAGAGGATTAGATAGGGTGGACAGTGAGAGTCTTTTTCCAAGGATGATGACTTCAGCTTGTACAAGAGTGCACAGCTACAAACTAAGGGGTGATAGATTTAAGACAGATGTCAGAGGCAGATTCTTTACTCAGAGAGTGGTAAGGGAGTGGAATGCCCTGCCTGCCAATGTAGTTAACTCAGCCACATAAGGGGCATTTAAACAGTCCTTGGATAAGCAGATGGATGATGATGGGATAATGTAGGGGGAGGGGCTCAAAAATCGGCACAACATCGAGGGTCGAAGGGCCTGTTCTGCGCTGTATTGTTCTATGTTCTAACACTTCACATTTATCCAAATTAAACTCAATTTATCATTCCTCAGCCCATCCGATCAAGGTCCATCATACTCCAAAATCAGTTTCTTAGCTATCCACTCCACTACCGACATTAGTCTCATCTGCAAACTTACTAACCATACCTCTTATATAAATATGGAACAGAAAAAGCAGCGCACCCAGCTCTGATCCTTGCAGCACACCAATGATCACAAGCCTCCAGTGTAAAAGGAACCCTCCAGCACCACTCTGTCTCCTATGTTCGAGTCAGTTATGTATCCAAGTGGCTGGCTCGCCCTGTATTCCACGTGATCTAACTTTGCTAACTTGTCTACCATGCGGAACCTTGTCAAATGCCATACTGAAGTCCATATAGACCACGTATATTTCTCTGCCTTCATCAGTTGAGTTAATACAACTCAATGCTTACACAAAAAATAATTGAGATGTCAATAGTATCTTTAGGCCTCAAAGCACGAACCCCATTTATGGTTTTTGCCACAGATGTTGTATGGACTCATGAACACAATTATTTTACTACGTTGTTCCCAGCTGGTTCTAATGGAAGATCACAGATTTGAAATGTTGAGCAGCATTTTACACAGTGTGGGTCCCAAGGATAGGTCTGAAATTGGTCAGAAAAACAGGGATAAACCTGCATTGCTAGTTTGAGGGACCACCCAGCCACTCTTTCCTTGGAATCAAGCAACTAATTGACCAAAAGGGATGGCATCGCCAACGAGACAAGCATCCATCCTAAGGAGCTGCTGGCCAACTGGAAGATCAGCAGGTCAGCACTACGACCAGGCTTTTCAGACTACCTCACTCACATTAATTGCCTATTTAAAGGTCCTCCAAGGGAGATGGGACAGGGAACCAGCATATGTTTCAAAGCCTTAGGACTTAACTGGGTCAGTGGCAGGAAAACAGCAGTACCTTCCAGCCAATTAAATGTCCCAATTTCCAAACCAGTCTCGGGGAGGGTGTTAAATTCCATCCTTAGTATTGTATTGCTAGTACTGAAGGACCAGGAAGTCTTTTGGTGATGCCATTAATGCCGTGGCCTGTGGTTTGACTTGCTCCTGGAGATCTGATCACAAGACATTTGATCGCCAGACTGTGGTGTTGAATCCCACGATTTTTGACCATGTGTTTATCTGTTGCCAACGTAATTGCGGTTATGAAATGAATGATGCAGACTAACCATGCCCCACCCCCAAAAAGTTCCCTTTTGTTTTTGCAGTGAAATGAACTAAACTTATAGAAAGGAACTCAAAATGAAAACAAAATAGTGAATCCGCAATGTTACTAGAATTAGATTTCACTGATTCATTAGTGCGTGTAATTTGTAACAAAAATTTTACAATACACAGGTTATAAAATTAATGGAAAAATCAAAATCTAATTCCATGCACCATAAAGCCCAAATCCTGGCTGAGGGAGGGGTGTGGGGGCTGATGGTGGTCGGTCTGTGAGGAAAAGCACATAATGAAAAAAAAGTACCACACTCATGTAACAAGAACATATTACACAAGATTCACCACAGAACATGACTGTCCCACCCACATGTCTACATTCTTCACCATTTTTATAGTGCCTTTAGCATGCAGCATCTCAAGGCATTTGCATAAGAACACAGAACATAAAAAACATGAGAAAAGAAGAACTAAGAGCATGAGTAGGCAGTTCAGCTCCGAGTCTGCTGCACCATACAATAATGACCATGGCTGAATGTATCTTGGACTCAACTTCACTTTCCTGCCTGCTCCTGTGAACTCATTACTAATTAAAAATATGTCTCTCCTCCTTAAATTTGAGACAGTAACCACCCATTTTTGGAGACCCTGCTGAAATAGGACGGTAAGGAATCGAAGAATCTAGGTACAGATGCTGCAGAAACCATTCCTTTACACCACAGGGATGACCTCTGCACCAACTGTGTCACTAACATTGAATCATTCTGCAGTCATGTTTCATATTTTGTCAATGAATACAGGGTATAGGACAATGAATATTATTCTAACTAGCCACAAGGATCATAGGGACTCAATATAATGACATGGAGGAGGGAGCAGAGTGTAATATGTCTAAATTTGCTGACAATATAAAAATAAGTGGGAGGGTATGTTGCAATAAGATACAAGTAGTCTGCTGTTGGATATTGATAGGTTGAGTAAGTGGACAAAAAAAACTTAGTAGATAAATTTTAACGTGGAAAGTAAGGAACCTGGAATTTCCTCTCCAAGCCACCATTCTTACCTGGAAATAAATCACCATTCCTTCACTGTCACTGGGTCAAAATTCCAGAATTTCCTCCCTAAGCATACTGTGGATCTACTTACAGGACATAGACTGTACTGGGTCAAGAAGGCAGCTCACCACCACATTTTCCAATGAAACTGAATTAACTTTGTTATCATATGTACTCGAATGAGTACTGTGAAATGTTCTCAAGTGCACAAGGATGGGCAATAAATACTGACCAAACAGCGACGCTCACATCCCACAGGTGACCAAAATGAGGTCATGCACTTTGGTAGGGAGGCTCAAAAAGTAGACAATTATTTCAATAGAGAGAGAGAGACTCCAAAAGAGTGTAGCATTGAGGGGTCTCAGTATTTATGTGCACTAAACACAAACTATTACCTTGCACATTCAACAAGTAATTAAGGCAACAAATAGAATTTTGGCCTTTATTGCTTGGGATCTGGGAGTTTAGGAGTAGGGAAGTCTTGTTACAACAACTGTACAGGGTGTTGGTGAGGCCACACCTGGTTTACTGTGTGCAGAGTTGGTCCCTGTATTTAAGGAGGATGTGCTGGAAGCTGGTCAAAAAACATTCACCTGGCTGATTCTGGGAAAAAGGGGTTTATTTACTGAGAATGCTAAACGGTTTAGACATTTATTCATGAGGTTAGAAGAATGAGGCATGATCTTCTTGGAGCACACAATATTCTGAGGGAAATTCAGGGCTCTGGAGAAGTCAAATCAGACTTGAAACATTAACTCTGTTTTCTCTCTCCACAGATGCTGCCAGACATGCTGAGTTTCTCTTCTGTTTTTATTCAAAGATTCTTATGGGGCCTGACAGGTTAGATGTAAAGATGTTTCCAGTGTTGGGGAATCTCAAACAGAAGAAGGGGAAATTCTTAACCTGAGACACAAATGAAGTTCTTCACCTAGACTGGAGTGAATGTCTAGATTTTTCTACCCAAAGTGTTGTGGAGGCTAGATTACTAAATACTTAAAGAGGATACAGCAGATTTTTGAAGTATCACAGTTGAGGGTCATGATGAGCTGGCAGGAAAAAAGAACTGACGTCGGTGGCAGAAGCCATGATCTTGTTGATCGGCAGGGCAGGATTGAGGGGCCCAATAGCCCACTCCAAGTCCTATTCACATGCTTCATGTTCTGCTTGCATCACTCATACTCTCATGGGTGATGCAAACAGAAGTAACCAGAATTTAAAAATAAAACTTGCCCGCAACTTGGTGGCACAGTGGCTTAATGATTAGTACTACTGCCTCACAGTGCCAGAGACCCAGGTTCTAATAGAGCCTTGGGTAACTGATTGTGCAAACACCACACATTCTCCGTGTTGCATGGGTTTCCTCCAGGTGCTCCGGTTTCCTCCCACAGTCCAAAGATGTGCAGGTTGGATGGATTGGCTTTGCTAAAAATTGCCCAGGGATGTTTAGATTAGGTGGGTTAGACAGGTGAAATTAGGGGAAAGGGTCTGCGTGGGATGCTGTTCGGAGCAGCAGTGTGGACTTTTTGGGCTGAATGGCCTGTTTTCTGCACTGTAGGAATTCTGTGATTCTATGAACTTGGTTAACAGGATGCTAGAATTGTAAACCATTAACCCCAGAGTGAGCGTAATTGCCAACCAAGTGATTTCACATCTGCTTTATCATCAATCATTGTTGTCAAACAGTAAATGAGGTGCAAAATGTATTACACTCATACCTTCCTTGTATGCCTTAACGATTGCTCTAATTTCCTCACTGGTTCTTGAGGCAAGAATTTCAATCAAGCACTTTTCATCAGTTCCCGCACCCTACAGAAGATAAGACAAAAAAAACAAAAACAGACAAGATAGGTCAATCAAATGTAGGGAGAGCTACACAGCTATATTGTGTAGTGGCTTCCATGTGAGCTCCAGACTATTTTGGCAATTTCATTCCAGACACATTGAACAAAAAACACTCAGCAGTAAATGACATTTTCAGGCAGACACTTCCATGTCAGATCAATTCAAAGTGGTTAAACAGCAAATTTAGAAAATAAAATGTGGTTTTATTATACAAATCTCTGAAAATTCATTCTATTTCTGAATGAGTGGCAGGGGGAAATGACATCTGTGAATACCCTGAACTTTACAGTTTGAAAGGGATTGGGCATTAGAAGACTGAATATTTTACATTCAAAACAAGATACGGTTAAGGATACAGCACAGCTCAAGTCAAGGGATTGTCATTCCTTTTAAATCCAGATATTCACAGTGCTGTTAAAAAAAGATTAGAAATTTGATCAAAGGAATAAAAAGGATAAACAGCTGTATTTGTGCCTCCAACTTCGTATCAGTATGAAAAACAATTACATTGATCTAACATCATTTGAAATTGAACTCAGGTATCTTTTGAAGTGTGCTGTGATTCTAATACAAAAAAATACATTTGGATAGGACTGGCCTTTAATGTGCTTAATTTACACATGAAATTAAACACATTCTTCAGAAATCTCATTCATACATACAGCTTTCTTGACTGCGGCTTCAAATTTATGGCTTCCAGAACCATAATGGTTTACTGCACAGAAATAAGTAATTTGGTTTATTACATCTCGATTTTTTTGCTGCAGCAATCCAAATCTAATCATACCACTCCAACTTTCCCCAGCTCATCATCTTCTGCATAAAATATTCAATTTTCCCTTAAAAGACACAACGTTCCCTGTTTGAAACAGTCCCTGTGGTGAAGTAGACCATCCTTCACATAAAGACATTTCTCCCAACCTTCCACCTCACTGAGCCATTTAAATTGAGTGGCTTCTCTCCCCGGTGGAACCAGTTAGACAGAGTTTTATAGAGTGTAAAAAATGCTCTGTACAAAATGTAAATACCTTGTACAGTTAAATAACAGTTACTTAGAAATTACGCAAGAGAAACAGAACTTTCAGTCCAACTTGTCCACACTGGAGATGAAGAAGGGTCCCAACCCGAAACGTCAAATTTTCCTGCTCGGCCTGCTGTGTTCATCCAGCTTCACACCGTGTTATCTCAGATTCTCCAGCATCAGCAGTTCCTACTATCTCTTGTCCACTTTGGAGGTCATCCTCCATACAAAGATGAGGCCTAACCTAGTGCTCACACCATTCTCACATTTCTCCATTTCCCTTTCTTTAAATATATTTGTTTAAATGTTGGCACTACTACAATCAACAACTTCAGTAAGCCTTCCCCAGTTTCAACCCTCCATAAAAAAATGATTTATTCAGCTCTCTATCCCAGATTACCTCATTTTATACCAACACTTAACTTTGTCCAGACCCTTCAATAACAAGGAACAGTCATTCTTCTATCTACTCCTCGTCACACTAAGAATTTTAACTCTACTCCATCAAATCAATGCAAATCAGGTAGTACAGAGAACAGCCATTCATGCAATGCTCCTGGGATGACAGATATATCATAAGCTGAGAGGCTAAGCAAATTGGGTATGTCTTCCAATGTTTAGCAGAATATGAGGTATTCTTATTGGAATGTACAATGACATCTGGTTCACTAAAGTCCTTTGTTGAAGGAAGCTGCCATCCTTATCCTGTCTGGCCTACATGTGATTCCAGACCCACATCAATGTGGCGGACTCTAAACTGCCCTCTGGGCAAATAGGGATGAGCAATAGCTTCTGCCAGGCCAGCGACACCCTCATCCCATGAATGAGTAAAAAAAAAAAAAATCTGTACAAAGGAACTGAGGGCATTGTTGTTTTGTTTGCAGTTGACACAAAGATAGGTAGAAGGGCAGTTAGTATTGGGGAAGCCAGGAGGCGACAGATGGACTTGGACAGGCTAGGAGAGTGGCCAAAGAAGCAGCAGATGGAATGCAATGTGGGAGATTGTGAAGCTATGTACTCTGGGAGGATGAATAGAAGCTTAGATTTCCTTCAAAATGGGGAAAGACTTCAGAAATCTGAAGCATAAAGGAATTTAGGAATCCAAATTCAGGATTCTCTCGAGGTTAACATGCAGGTTCAATTAGCAGTCGGAAGGCAAATGCAATGTCAGCATTCATTTCAAGAAGGCTAGAATACAAGAGCAGGGATGTCACACTGAAGCTGTAAGAGTCTCTGGCCAGACTGTATTTAGAATATTGGGAGCAGTTTTGGACCCCATATCTAAGGAAGGACGTGCTGGCATTAGAGGGAATCCAGAGGAGGTTTATGGGAATGATCCCAGGGATGAAAAGCTTGTCATATCATAGATTTAATCAGAATCCCTACAGTGTGGAAGCAGGCCCTTCGGCCCAACAAGTCCACACCGACCCTCAGAGCATCCCACCCAGACCCATCCCTCATAACCTTCCTAATCTACACATCCTGAACTACTATGGGCAATTTTAGCACGGCTAATCCATCTAGCCTGCACATCTTTGGACTGCAGGAAGAAACCGGAGCACCCAGAGGAAACCCATGAAGACACGGGGAGAATGTGCAAAATCCACACAGGCTATTGCCCAAGGGTGGAATTGAACCTGGATTCCTGGCACTGTGAGGCAGGTGATCAAGAATTAATGTGAGAATGGAGTTAGAAAACATATCAGCAATGATTGAATTGCAGAGCAAACTCGATGGGCCAAATGGCCTCATTCTGTTCTTAGCGATAATGTTATGGTCTGGATACTTGGGGGACAACAGATTTCCTTCCTTAAAAAAAAAGGGCAGTAGTGGACCAGCTGGATTTTTAAATGGCGAACAATGTTAGTTTCATAGTCCCATTACTGAGGCTTAGTTTTAATTTCAGATTTATTAAACAAATTGAAATTCCACCAAATGCCATGGTGGGATTTGAACAGTGCTCTCCGAATACTCACTAATTCCACCATTTCGCCTAGATTCTATCTGCCCATCTGATGTAAATGATCAATTTGGTGGATACAGTTCGCTTGGTGTGTTGGCCAATTATCTCACACTCAGTATCACCTTGACATTAATTTCTTTATGCACGTGGGACCTTGCTGTGTCAAAATGTCTGCCATGTTTCCTACTTCAAAAATGTCTTGCAAAGTAAAATACTTTGGGAGGTCCTGTGGTTACAGAATTCTTTTTAGAAAAAAAGGTAAGTTCAGACATTAAATGTACTTACAAATATGCTTATCTAACAAAAAGAGAGTGTGCTAGAGATATTCAGCAAGTCAGACAGCATGTGTAGAGAGAAAACAATAAAAGTTGAGTCCAGTGACCCTTCAGAGTTTGCAGTTTCTCCAGCACTCTGTTTCAGATTTCCAGTATCTGCAGTTCTTCGAGTTTCTGTTTATCCCCATTCAATAAAAGCTGAATTGCAGCTGAGAAAATTAATTGCACATCTTGAGAGCAGCTCTCCTACTGCTTCACTCCAGTAAGGAGCACTATTTGCTCTGGAGGGCTGAGCATAATAAACCAAGTTTAAAATGGTCTCTATACAGGGAAGTGAGGGATTTTACTCAGTTAGGGTGGCACATTCCATCAAAAGAAAAATGAGCTAGAAATCTGAAATCAAAAGAAAAAAATTCTGGAAGGATTCAGAAGATCAGGCAACAATCGTGGTATTTTGCTCCAATGTCTCCTGGGCTATCCATCACCCTAGCTGGAGAGACCACGCAGATAGATGGCAAATGAAAACTCTGAAGTAGAGCTCACTGTCCACAAATTCTGCATTACTCAAATTCTGTATTTAGGGCAGCACAGTGGCTCAGTAGTTAGCACTGCTGCCTCATAGCGCCAAGGACCCAGGTTTGGTTCCTCCCTCGAGCCACTGTCTTTGTGGAGTTTGCACATTCTCCCTTTGCCTGCATGGGTTTCCTCTGGGTTGCTCCGGTTTCCTCCCACAGTCCAAAGGCATGCCCGCTAGGTAGACTGGCCACACCAAATTGCCCCATAGTGTTCAGGGATGTGTCGATTCGGTGGGTTATAGGGAGAGGGGACTGGGTGGGATGCTCAGAGGGTCAGTGTGGATTTGTTGGGCCGAAGGGCCTGTTTCCACATCATAGGGATTCTATGGATATGGATTCACTGACACAAGCAGGACAATGGAAGATAGGATAGAGAGTTACAGGTACAGAGTCCATATTACTATTACAAAATCACAGAATTGTTAAAAGGACAAGATGAAGTCATTCAGTTACCTGCTTCATCATCAATTCTCTGATATTTAAATACTTGATTTCGTAGGTGCCCATTTAAGTTAGACAGGAGGTGCCCATATTTATGCACTTTTAAAGTTCATTCACAGGATATCAGCATGGCTGACCAGGCCAACATCTACAGCTATCCCTAATTAGCGTCAAGGTGGTGATAGTGAGCTGCCTTCTTGAAATGCATTATGTCTATGTATCGTAGTTATACCTGGAATGCTTTTGGGAAGGAAACTCCAAAATTTTGACAGCAACACTTGAAGGGATGGTAAGAGATTTCCAATTCAGGATGTCAATGGCCTGACAGTGAGCTCACTCATGGTGATGGTCCCGTCTGTCAGGAACCTTTATCCTTCTGTGATAGAGAGGTCATAGGTTTGAAAGATACTGGGGGTGTTGCTACCGTGCATCTTGTAGGCAGAGGGACAGAATGTTGAAAGATGGGTGCCAAGCAAGTAGGCTGTTTTTGCCCTAGATGGTGCTAAGTTTCTGAAGTGTTGTTGGAGCTGCACTGATTCAGGCAGATGGACAGTATTCCACCAACTCCTGACTTGCACACTGTAGATGATGGGCAGGCATTGGGAAGAACAGAAGTTAGTTACTCATTCCAGATCTGCTCATGAGCTATATTTTTACTTATATGGCTGGTCCAGTTCAGTTTTTCATTGATGGTA
This sequence comes from Stegostoma tigrinum, assembly GCF_030684315.1. Taxonomy (NCBI): domain Eukaryota; kingdom Metazoa; phylum Chordata; class Chondrichthyes; order Orectolobiformes; family Stegostomatidae; genus Stegostoma; species Stegostoma tigrinum. Next base: position 36,937,301 of record NC_081354.1, on the reverse strand, counting down.
ACCCGCCAGGATATTAGTAAAGGGAGATTCAGCTAGGATAATGCTACTCAATGTCAAAGGGCAATGGTTAGATTCTCTCTGGTTGGGGATGATCTTTGCATGGTATTTGTGTGGCATGAATGTTACTTGCCACTTATCAGCCCAAATAATGACTGGGCCTCCTATTACCACAGCTGTAGCACTAGGCTGGTTTGCTACCCAATGGTTACATGTTTGATAGCCATCTTTTCATTGACATGTTAAACTGAGCCATGCCTACTCAGATATACAAATGATAGATCCCAAATAAATGCCAGGAGATCCTAACCCACTAATCCCATTGATCTAATATCAACAATTCAACTTGTGTATGCAAGGAATAAATCTTTTAGTGTTTACAACAAGCAAGGCATTCAAACATGCCATCATAACAAGTTAATTGCAATCTTGATTGAGATTACAACCTGAAACAACATTTATTCAATGCAATTGCTGTCAAAACCTTATTTGGGCTTTTGTTAACATCCAGAATCAATAATTCCAATGCTTTCCTGGTGAACCTCTGATTTTCCAAGCCCCATTCACTTCAGCTCATCCAAAGTTCAGCTTTCAATATCCTCCTTTGTAAAGAGTCCTATACACGGAGCATCTTTGTGCACGGCCTTCCAAGACCTCAATTGAACATTCTCATTCTCATATTCAAATTCCTCTAAGTCCTCTGTAACATCCTCTAGTTCCACAATCCTCCAAATCTCCCACTCTCTCTCCCCTTCAAGTTGCTCCTGAAAATCCCTTTGACCAAGCTCATGGTGAGCCATTCTGGTATCTCATTGGCATTGTTTCAGTTTTTTAATTTGGCAGCACGCCTGTGATGGAATAACCAGAGACAATAAAAGGTACTGTTTAATATGCAAATTGTTCTTATAAAAATCTGTTTTTAACCCATGATTTTTATTTTAAAAAAAAGCACTTTGTACCATAATTCCAACTTCTACCGAAAAGAACGATTAGTGAGTGGTTAACAGTTATGACTTTGGTGATTCATTTCAAGTATTCTAGGCTTAGTTACTTCCTTCCTGTCACATAAACTGCACAAACGTGAATCCTAGACTAAAGTATTAACAAGAATTCTTTTTAATCCTCTTCAAAACATTGAAGCCATTTTTAAGACCAGTGCTTGATGACTACAAAAAGGTAAATTTGTGCATGCCCAATAGGAGCTTTATTAAGATGCTAATGGGATATTTTTCCACTAAATCTACAGAAAATAAACATTCATTTGCACATAAGCCTTTAACAGCAACTTTATCTATTGCTGCTACATCAATTGCAAAACAGGTCAGTAATAACTTTAGTCATCAACCATAATTCCGGTGAATCCTGTCACAACATGGGCTGCCTTCAGCACAGCCAATCCGTAACATTCATTATCCACTTACCTAGCTTCTCTACTTCTACAGCTTACTATCTTCAATTCCTTTGTCCACAGAAGATAATTTTTTCTCTCTTTTTCTGGACTCCGTCTCCTTCTACTTGCCCTTCACCAGCATTAATGCCACCTTTTCCTAGCTGCTATCAGTTCAGATAAAAGGTCATTGAACTTGAAACATTAACTGCATCTCTCCACAGATGCAGCCTGACCTGCTGAGTTCCCCTAGCAACTTAGAGTCAGAGTTGTACAGCATGGAAACAGACTCTTCAGTCTAATTCATCCATGCCAACCAGATATCCTAAACTAACCTAGACCCATTTTTCAGCATTTGGCCCATATCCCTAAAAACCCTTCTTATTCATATAGGAAGATGCATTTTAAATGTAATTGTTCCTGCCTCCATCACGACCTCTGGCAGCTCATACCATATACACACCACCTTCTGCATCAAAAATTTGCCCCTTAGGTTCCTTTTATATCTTTTCCCTCTCACCTTAAACCTACACCCTCTAGTTGTGGACTCCCCTACCCTGGGAAAAAAACCTTGACTGTTCAGCTTATCCACGTCCCTCATGATTTTGTACATCTCTATAAAAGGTCACTCCAATGCTCCAAGGAAAATAGCTCCAACCTATTCTGCCTCTTCCTATAGCTCAAACCCGGCTATATCCTTGTAAATCTTTTCTGAGCCCTTTCAAGTTTCATAACATTCTTCCTATAGCAGGGAGACCAGAACTGCATGCGGTATTCTAAAGTGGCCTAACCCACGTCCTGTGCTGCCACAACATGACCTCCCACCTCCCATACTCAATGCACTGGCCAATAAAGGCAAGCATACCAAATGCCTTTTTCACTATCTTGTCTACCTCGACTTCACTTTCAAAGAGCTATGAACCTGCACTCCAAGATCTCTTTGTTTGGCTACATTCCCCAGGATCCTACTATCCAGTGTATAAGTCCTGCCCTGATTTGCTTCATGAAAATGCAACACCTCACATTTATTTCAATTACTTGCCACTCCTCGGCCCATCAGATCAAGGTCCCATTATACTCTGAGACAACCTTCTTACAATATACCACCAATTTTGGCATTGCCTGCAAACCTACTAACCATTCCTCCTACATCATCTATATAAGTGACAAAAAGCAGTGGACCCAACACCGATCCTTGCAGCACATTGCTGGTCACAAGCCTCCAGTCTGGAAAGCAATCCTCCACCATTACCCTCTGTCTCCTACCTTCCAGCAAGTAGCTAGCATCCCCCTTAGATTCCATGTGATCTAACCTTGCTAACCAGTTAGCCATGCAGAACCTTGTGAAATGCCTTGCTGAACTTCTGTTTCAGATCTCCAACATCTGCAGTTCTATGTTTTATTTTACTGCTACCAAGATAAACTGGAGGATTCAATAAATTGTTGAACAACTTTCTGTGGAGCTTTGTGAAGGCAAAATTTAAAAAAAAAAAATCAGAGCTCTCTCGATGACTCAACACATTTCAACAGTGGAAATAGAGGATTACAGATCAGGACAGTCCTTGGTTCAATCCCTACTGCCAGGACGATCACTGCTCCCCTGGGTTAATGGGGAGGGTTCAAGAGGGGAAAAAAAAATCTGCTGGGTGTGTATGGAAGTGAATGCCGGGTATTGTTGATTTTTTTCAATGTGATCAGTAACCTAGAGACCTTGAATAAGCAACTGGATTCAGGGAAGCCCATTGTTTGGCACTTGTAACATATAAACAATGTGTACATTATGCTATTGGAATGAAACAGATTTCCTATTTTGAGGTGTTAGAATGGACAAATCTTGGCATTGATTAGTATGCAATTTTACGATCTTGGGGCATGGCTTATGAGCAATAGTCTGATTACATGGTTTGTGATTCCAATTCACAACCCCACACGCACATAGCCAACATTCAAGTAATGAAAGCCTACCGGAAAGTCACATCTGTATGGTCACAAACTAGCATGCAAAAAAAAAAGCAGACTAGTCTTGTACTGCAGTACTTAACAATTTTGGTGTTTTTTAATGCTATAGAAGCTAGGATATCAGTTTTGGCTGCATTGTGATTAGTCCCAGACATCACTCCGCATCTAACCAAACTACAACACGCCACTCTTCTAAACAGTGAATTAGTTTAAATAAGACTAAGAAGCAAGACTTTTGGGCTCCCTACTGACACAGTGAGTGAACAACAGGGTTAGTGTCCAGCGCATGCAGAACACATGTTAATAAGCGGCACAAAGATGGTATGATGCCTGGGCTTCCAACAATCGGTTAATCATACATTGCAATTTCATGTATGCATTCATGGGCTACCCAAAATAACATATGCCTTCTCCAAACATATCAAAAAATACCATTCGAAAGGCCATTTGGCACACCACCCACTTGTATTTGAACAGACAGTGTCAGTTTCAGGAGTCAGCAGGAAAACTAGCTGAGAAAGGAAAATGAAAAGACAGCTCAGAACATTAAGTTGGCATTTCAACAAAAGCTTTAACCTTAAAAATGAACATTGACATTTAAACAGACTTTGGAAGCCTCTGACATCTACCATGATCAAGAAGTAATGTCAGGGATTTGTTTCCCTTTGCTAACCTCAATTATCTGTAATTTGATGGAATATTCATTGTGGAATGCTGATAGCTAACAAATTGGTCACTTATTTTTTCTAATTAAGCCACGTTAATATGTTCTATTGGCACAGAGACAGAGTGGCTGCACTGAAAGCTCAAACACTAAATATAGGGTTTATGATCAGAAACAGCAAGCACAAAAGGATAAGGGAAACTGGAAAATACAGGAAAAGACAAAAGAAAGAAGGTAAAGGACAGACTAGTTTTCAGGGGGATAAAGGACGAAAATTGGGGAATGAGGTGGTAGTGCGAGGCAGGGTCAGCTAATGACCGGGAGCAGCAACATCATGAGGAGTAGGAGCAAGGCTGGGAGAGGAAGTGCCAGTTAAAAAAAGGCATAGATGGAAATGGAATAAGGTTATAAGAAACATTATCTTCACTGACTGCAAAATAGAGAATAATGGGATAAAAACCGAGGGTTCACACTGGAAGAATCAAATAGGAAAAAGCAAATGAAGGTTCTTGTGTGGAAAGCTATTAAACCATGAGATGCTTCACCAGAAATAGAACAGAAGTTGCAGAAGATAGGAGTTAAATATAACTTAAGAGGAACAATATTAATTATTTGAAAAGGTGAAATACAAAGAAATCTGGAGGGATAGGGTTCAAGAGGCTTAATGGCCCTCTTCTGCTGTAATTTTAACTATCCTATGAAAGTTCACCTTTTGAAGTCAGAGCCAAAGAACAGATTAGAAATGTTGATGCTGAACTGAGGCTAGGTGATGTTCCCCAAATGCCAAGCCACTGCCCATTGTTTAAGCCAGGTCAGTTAGTGCCACTCAGTTTCAACCTGTCAAGTCCCATGACTGACCGGCTCTGCCCATGGTTCCTAATGCCAAGTCATCAACTTCGCAAAAAGGTCAAGGGCAGAAGGTGGTAATAACTGTTGAGCCTAACAGGGAAGGCAATTCCAGCTGTAGGGTCAGCATAAAAACAAAATCAGCTGATTATTGAATATTACTAGTTATTGACAGAACAATTAAGCACCACACTTATCAGTCACATGGGGACTGTCACTGAATGACTGTACTACCGCTGGCCACAACAGAACCTGAATGTTACTAGTATCACAGTTAGCAATGAGCAAAATTTCACAGAATCCCTACAGAGCAGATGGAGGTCATTTGGTATATCGGATTTGCACCAACCCTCCAAAGAGCATCCAATCAAGACCCAGCTCCCTGCCATATCCTGTAACCCCACATTTAACATGGCTAATTCACCTAGCCTGCACATCCCTGGACACTCTGGGCAACTTAGCATGCTAAACCCATCTAATCTGGGCGTCTTTGGTCCATGGGAGGAAAAATCGGAGCCCTAGAAGGAAACCCATGCAATCACGGGAACAATCTGCAAACTCCACACAGTCAGCCAAGGGTGGAATCAAAACTAGGTCCCTCGTGCCAAGAGCCACTATGCTGGTCCAATTTTATTGGTGGAAATCAAAGTTTCACCTTCCTCTCCAAGTTGTTTACTACTTTCAGATTCCCTCCGTCAATTGGCCTTACTACTTCCCAGAACTTATCTTACAATAACTATGGTCATGGGGTCACGAGGTCAATGACCAAGACTAATAATCATCTATAGTTTAGAAGGTTTGAATGAAATAACATTTGCATATATTGTAAGCATCTGGATTTTATGGGACATTGTACTCTCTACCCTACAACTAAAAAGTCATGAATTGCTCTAAGGTGAGAATTCCATCCCTTTGTCAGGGGACATCTTGACTTCAGAGAGCCGCCCCACAGGGCGGGGATTGGTGGCCACTGCTGGGCTGAGATATAGGCAATCCTCAATGCTGAGAAGCCCCGATAAGACCAAGGTAGGTGTTTCCTGTCCAGAAAAGCAACATGAGAGAATCAAGGGGCCAGGGAGGATGGGGTGGAAAGGCTAAGTGTTCTGTGATGGGTTGGGATCTGCAAACGAGGCACACCCCTCCAGCTAAGTTGCAATACACTTTCCTTTTCTAGGATTAGATGCTGTCATATTTCTGACATGGGGGCTGGTTAGCTCAGTTGGCCAGACAGCTGGTTTGCAAAGTGGAATGATGGCAACAGCAAGGGGTTCAATTCCTGTAACAACTGAGGTGTACATGACAGGTCCTACCTCCTCAACTTCTCCCCTTGTGTGGTCACGTCAGGTTAAACTCACCACCAGCTATTGCACTCAAAAGATCTGAACAGTCCTGTGGTCTAGTAGGACTATAGCAACTTCTGACATGTGTTCAAGCAGAACAAGACACCACTGTAAAATGAAGAGAATTAATAACTTACCTTAAGTGCATTGTGCAATTCAGAAACATCATATTGTAGAGGAGTCTTCATCAGGCCAACAATCAGCTTTTCAAACTTGCCACCCAATTCAGATTTTAGATCCTCAACTAGATCCTGTTTAAAAAAAAGTTACTGTTATATCGTACGTTCCTTCAATAAGTCTCTGCCAAGATTTTACAGTGAACACAGTTGACACATGGTTTCACTTAGTGAGATTCCTTTCACAAAACCCAATTGTCAGAATTTGGAGAAATTTTTCAAAATGAACATTAGTCATTTTTATTAAGACCTGGCTAATGTGAGTGAGAGGAAGCAACTCAGGATTAAAATGGTATCAGAGATAATAGGAACTGCAGATGCCGGAGAATCCGAGATAACAAGGTGTAGAGCTGGATGAACACAGCAGGCCAAGCAGCATTTTAGGAGCAGGAAAGCTGATATTTTGGGCCTAGGTCCTTCATCAGAAATCATCTGATGAGGGGTCTAGGCCCGAAACGTCAGCCTTCCTGCTCGGCCTGTTGTGTTCATCCAGCTGTTATCTCAGGAATGGACTGACTTTTCAAAGCAAGGCTATTAAAGATTGCAATGCCTTTCTCTTTCTCGCTCATTCCTTTTTACAGCACAGAATAAAAAACTTCAGAAAGTCTGTGCCTGAAATTGCAACTAACTTTACATTTCAAGAACTATGGCAATTTCTTTACCAGATCTCACCTGCAATATGACAGCAAAAACTTTCCAACCAATTCCATATGTCACTGGTTGTGAAAATCTTACATAATTTTAAAAGTGGATGTGTGGTTAGGAAAAGGCCAAAAAAGGTTTAGACAGGGACACTGAATACAAAAGAGGGAAGACAGGTTTGAGCTATTTACCTATTCTTCCGTGTGATTCGAGGTAACTATTATTATACATCTAATAAATGATTAACTGGAAATTTATCAGGACTGAAGGGTGATTAAAGGCCGAAAAACCTTTGTTTTAAAAAAAATGAATTGAAATGTGAAAGTAAGTAATGAAAAAGATTGTTCCACTGGTTAAAAGTAAAGAACTCATATACACGGCGCCTTTGTTGACCTTGGGATATCCCAAATTACTTTGCAGACAATTTTTCTCAAAGTGTTATCGTGAAATTGAGTCTACACTCACACGAGTGAGCATTACAGGCTTTAGCTGATCTAACTATGTATCAGGTTTGCTCACTCTCTCATCTCGTGTTGGAAAATGCAGGCCGTCTGGCTATTGGCTCCTACTTTAGTGAGATCAAGGCACTCGTGCTTCTTCTTTGAAATGCTATTTAGTACAAAGGTATGATCTCACTTGTGGGAGTCTCAACAGCTCAACGTCCTAATGCTGCAGTTGCTACAGCCATAGCTTGGTACCCTTTTCCAATGTGGACTGGTCACAAGCTTCACGTCTGTGGTTGAAGGTGCCAGTTTTATATACAAATGCTACTACTTCACTTGTTTTTGTGCATTCCCACCTGTGAAACTCTGCATTAGCACCCGAAAAAGGGGGGGGGGGGGGGGAAGTTGGATTTGCAGCCTTTGGCCCATTGAAAGCTGACATGGTTAAAGCTGTTCTGTAATGGCGTGGGTATGGTAAGATGAAAATAGTCATTCTTTCTCAGGAATAGTTTAGCCCAGTCATTCCCTCTTCGATCCATCCTAGGAATTACAGCTTCCTCAATATTCCAGTGATCAGACAGTCCACCTACGGTACAGGCTACTCAGAAAGGCTGTTGAAGTAAATATTGTTGCTCCAAATGCCAAATTGGTCATTTGAAATGAAGTACAGATATTTCAAAAGCATATGTGCATACTCAGAATGATCAAATGGCTTTGGACCTTGTGTTTATTATAAGGTATCCACCACTGGGGTTTTGCCCAGTCTCTAATTTCCATCGATTATGAAGAATTCTTAGTGGCTGGAAGTTATAACTCAACACGTCTATATCGTGATGGTAAGAAAATTAGACGAATCTTGATCCTTATAAGATTAAAAATTTGTGTGTTTCTCGCACATGTACTAAAATAAGTTGAACAGTATCATGAAGCATACACATAAATGTTTTCTTACCCTGCCAAACAGAGTTTTGTATTGAAGGTTGATTTTCATTCGCTGGGCACTACATCTAGTCGTTAGGATGTGAAGAATAGCACTTTCATCAGTACCTACAGAACAAGTTTTAAAAAAATCTAACTTTAAAAGAATCATGGAAGTAGTCAGTAGCACAAAAGGACAAAGTCAGAAGTCACACGACTCCAGGTTATAGTCTAACAGGTTTATTCGAAGGAGCAGCACTCCAAAAGCTTGGTGATTTCAAATAAACCTGGTGGACTCTAACCTGATGTCTTGTGACTTCTGTTTTTGTCCACCCCAGTCCAACACTGGGACCTCCACATCAATTCACTTAAAAAGAAACAACCAGAGGTATGCCAATTTATTGCACAATATCCTAGAGTTATGATGAAAGGTCTGCATTTGAAATATCAATCTTTCTTTTTAGATCCTGTCAATAAGGGAACATCCACCAATGACATAGCAATGTAGAGTGTCATATGAGAGTTTGGGCTCAAGTACCAAATTTTGGGAAATGCAAGTACAGATTTGGGAGACAGCTTTACATTGAAGAATTGGAGGACAGCAGGCTTCAAGATGGGGCAGTATGCTGCATGGACAACGCAACTATTCTTTTGGTAGGGAGCAATGACAGCACTTTTAGTGGCCGGGCAAAGAAGAAATTAAAAGATAAACCAAAACTTCACAAGAGTACAGTGAGAAGATGTGTCATTAAAAAGTTATTAAATCAAAATAACCAGCTATCAATTTCACTCTGAGATAGCTTAGCTCTAATCCGGAGAACCTTTTTCTGGGTTCTTCCAAGGAAGATTTCTACATATTTACGGTATTTAATTCCTTTGTCATGTGAAGAAACCATGATCAGATCACCCCTCAATCTTCTAAAATTTACAAGGACTACAAGATAGGTTTGCCAAGCGACCTCTCTCTCAAGGGTTAAGGGTCCTAAGGATTCTAAGAAAGACCAACTAGACCCAAAAAGTTAACTTTGATTTCTCTCCACAAATGCTGCCAGAACTGCTGAGCTTTTCCAGCAACTTCTGTTTTTGTTTCCCATTTCTGGCAACCACAGTTCTTTCAGTTTTGGCCTCGGCTCACTCTGGTTGTTCTCGAACCTAAAACCTCTTTCTCACAATTAATTCCCAAAACTAAATAGTTACTTGGTTACATTTGAAAACCTTTGATTTTACAACTTATCTAATAGGTATTAATTAAATTATGAATCGTGTTCATTGCTTCTAACAATAATACAAATTGGTAGTTTGACAAGTGCAAGTAAAACATATATACAAGATCAGTTATCTATATGACAGAAGTCTAGGGAGTATGTGGAACTTCAGGTATATAACTAAGATAAGACCACAGTGCAACAGGCATTGTTCAGAAAGACATTGTCTCTTGTGCGAACTGGGCTCAACATACAACTTTTATAAGGAAGTGAAAAACTAAAATAGAATATGAAGACAAATTGGTAGCTAATATAAAACAGAATTCAAAGTTTTCTACAGGCATAATAAAAAAGGGTATAAAAAGGAAGAACAGGGCCAATATAGACAAAAAAGGGGACTTACAGAAGAATGAGGCGTGGCTGAGGTATTAAAATGAATACTTTACAGCTGTCATTCCCATTAGAAGGGATAAAAGGTTGATGAGGAGGAGCTATTGGATTGGCTGCCTGGATTTAAAAGTGGATAAAAACCAGGTCAAAATGAGATGCACCCAAAGATACTGAGAGAAGAAGTGAGAGTGAAAGTTTGCAGAAGCTTTGCCCATGATTTTTCAGTATTCCTTAGACTCTGAAGCAGTACAAGAGGAGTGGAGAATTGTAAATGTTACACCCTTGCTCAAAAGGACTTAATGATGAGCCCAGCAATTAAAGGTCTCTCAGTTTATTTTCAGTGCTGGAGAATTTCTAGAAACAATAAATCAAAACAAAAAAATAGTAGTCACATAGACAAATATATGTTAACTAAGAAAATCCAGTACAGATTTCTTACGAAAAATTCTGTTCAACTAATTCAGAACTTTTTTGAAGTGGTTAGAGAGAGGGTTAATGAGGTCAGCACTGTTGATGTGGTGTACAGGGACTTTCAACATGTATTCGACACAGCGTCACACAACATTTTCATGAGTAAAGTTACAGCCCATGGAATAAAAGAGACCGTAATAGTATTGATGGAAAATTAGCTGAGCGATTGAAAATAGAGAGCAGTGGCTAATGGATGTTTTTCAGGCTGCAGGAAGGTTCATCTGGGAGCTTCCAGCAGACAGCAGAAACCTTGTTTACCTGTAATTTATATTAACGCACTTGGTGTGCATGGCCCCATTTTAAAACTTGTGGATAACACAAAACTTAAAAGCTTTGTGAATTGTTAGGAGGGCAGTGCAGAACTTTAAAAGAGGCATAGTTAAGTTCATGGAATGGGTGGGTAGTCGGCAGATGAAGTTCATTACGGAGACAATACAAAATAAACAATTTTTAAAGTAAATGCAGGAGCAGAGTTTGGTGTATATGTTCTTAAGTCGTTGAAGATGGCAGGACAATTTAAACATATAGAATGCCAGGTTTTATTAAGAGGCATAGAATACATGAACAAAGAGGTTGTGCTGAACTTGTATAAAAATGTTAGTTTGATCTCAGCAGGAGTACTGAATCTAATTCTGGGGGCCTATTTTAAGAAGGATGTGAAGGCTTTGGAGAGAATGCAGAAAACGTTCACTGTTAAAATTTATGGGTCATGAAAGACTTATTTGAAGGGGGAGAAATCATGTGCCTTAAACTACACTCTGGAAAGTATGCACATAATCTAGATTTTAAGTCCAGCGTAACACTGAGGAAAGCCTGCATTGTGGATCTTTTTGGACCATTTAAATGAGATGGCTAACTAAAGTCCTGTAAAGCCTGGATAATGGCTTAGTTGGCTTATAAAGATCTTCTCCTACTACTTATCACTGGCAAACCGTATCCATGCTTACATTCCTCCTTCAGTTAAAACCAAACAATTTAACTTATGAAGTTTGGGGAATGTGCTAAATATCATCCTGCATTTGCCTTTATAAAAGTCATTGAGCTTTAAAAGTAATTAATTACATGCAAAGTATTTGGAGATCTTGCCAAAATCGAAGTAGTTCTCATAAAACTGGGAATTGCCATTAGGATCAGAAACAGCAAAACGGGAAAATAGCTTTATCTGTCACAGAATAAAGTAGAAGACCTTAAACCAACAAGGAACATAGCTCCTTTGCAAAATACCTCAAACTCCAGGATGCCTGTAGACAGTGCACAATCTCGGCTTTATTGCATATTGGCAATTAAATTGGAGACAGGTCAGTCTCAAAGAGCAAGGCAGGGACGTATTGATGGCTAATTAAGTGCTATTGAAGAGTCCAGACCTGAAACGTAGACTTTCCTGTTCCTCTGATGCTGCCAGACCTGCTGTGCTCTTCCTGCTTCACATTTTATCAACTGAGAGCTTTCAAGAGCTCTTTACACACATCATACAGCAAAAGTCTAAACATTAGTATGACAACAAAATCTCCAAAATTGGTAGTAATAAGAACACTTACCCAGTCCTTTCATTGCTTTTCTAAGCACCTCGGCATCATGATTTGCATCAAAATTTGGATAGTCCTTAATAGTGCCCCTTGTAGTCTAGGCAACAAAAGGAATTAGTTACTTTCTCTTTTAAAATATAGGTGGCTTCTGGTTTAGAAATATTATAAACTCAAAGCTACAAACAGAGCCCATTTTTGCAGTTTACCTCCTAAAATGATAAGTGTTACTATCAAATACACACTACACATTTTAGAACTGCAGCTTAGTTGTCCACAGTGATTTTTCAACGTACAGCTTAGCAATACTGGACAGACCCATTACTTCACCCTAGTGAAATGTATTCTCTGCAGAAGTAATCAACATTACAAAGATAAAGTTTTCATAAATGTAATTCATATTTGGTGCAGGGCAAATGATTTGGTCTTTGTGGCAGTGAATTTTGGCTAACTTTGCATAGTTCCATCAAAGTGCATACCAGCACCACACAATACCAAGCCCTGCTCCCCCAACAACCAACCGGTACACCTTCCAAACATATCAGACTCTGCAACCAATTTGTCCCTAAGTTCAAACCTCAGCATTTCTCACCAGCTGCAACAAAAGTGCAATATTGAATCTTTGTATATTCTGCAAATTTATTGCCAGCAGATTAATATCACAAAAATCTTTTAAAGATTCATTCATGGGATGTGGCCATCACTGGTTGGGCCAGCATTTATTGACCATCTCCAGTTGTCTTCAGGAGGTGGCAAGAACAGTAATAAGCTTAAGAGGACAGAAACAAGCTGGTGGAGTAGTCAGACAAATTATAGATTATGAAGTGCCAACCAGGTATCCTAGATAATTCTAGTCCCATTTGCCAGCATTTGGCCCACATCCCTCCAAATCCAAATCCTTCTTATTCATATACCCATCCAAATGTCTTTTTAACGTTTTCATTATACCTGCTATTATTTTTCGTCGTTATTCACCATGTCACGTTACCAAAATTCTAATTTGAAGAAGCTGGAAGCTTGGGAATCCTTTAAAACACAGAGGATAACTTTTTAAAAAAGCAATAAGTGGGAGTAGATAAAATGAGTTAGCTAGCTAATAATACAGGAGATTACAAGAGTGTTTTAGATACTAAAAAAAAAAGTGAGGAAAGTGTGTCCACTGGACTGCTGAGAAATGAGGCTGGAGACGTAGCAATGGAAACCAAGAAATGGCGGAGGAACTGAAAAGGTAGTATACATTAGTCTTCATGATGGAAGACACGATCAGCAGACCAGAGCTTCAAAAGATCAGGGGGCAGAGGGGAGAGTAGTGGCCATCACTAAAGAGGAGCTGCTGTGCAAGCTGAAAAGAAATGAAGGTGGATAAATCATCTAGATTAAGTTAATTATACCCCAGAATTCTGAAGGAGATAGCTGAGAAGACTGTAGGGGCATTGGTGGTGACGTTTTTTAGGAATCACTGCAGTGAGGGAGGTTGCCTGGTGACTGGAAAATGTCCAATGTTTGAGAAGGGAGGGAGGCAGGTGACAGGAAATTTTGGTATTGTGAAGCATGATAAAACAGGGCTGGGTCAGCACAGCTTCATTAAGGGGAGGTCAAGCCTGACAAATCTGTTAAAATTCTTTGAGGAGCTAACAAGCAAGTTAAACAAAGGCAGTGGACATATCTATTTGAACCTCCAGAAGGCCTTCAACAAGATGTCACGAGAGCTGCTAAATAAGATAAGAGCCCATAGTGTCAGGGGCAAGGAAATGGCACAGATAGAGGATGGCTACCTGGCAGAAGGCAGAGAGTAGGGATAAAGGAGCCTTTTTCAGGATAGCAGTTGGTGATGAGTGGAGTTCAATAGTGGTCAGTGTTCACGCTATACATAAATCATCTGGATGGAGAAACTGAAGACATTGCCGCCAAATCTGCAGTTGCCACAAAATAAAGGTGGAGGGCCAAGTAGCGTTGAGGAGGCATGGAGGCTGCAGAGGACTTCCAGAGGCTAGGAGAATATGCGAAGAAGTGGCAGTTTTTTTAAATTCCTCTGTGGAACATTGGCTGGCCAACATTTATTGCTTGTTCCTGGTTGCCGTTGAGAAGGTGGTGGTGAGTTGTCTTCTTGAACCACTGGAGTTCAAGTGCTGTAGGTTCAACCACAATCCCCTTGGAGACAGAATTCCAGAATTTTGCTCCAGCAGTGAAGGAACGCTGCCATGTTTCCAAGTTGGGATGGAGAGTTGCTTGAAGGAGAACTTGCAGATGGTTAATTTCCCATGTATCTGCTGCCCTTGTCCTTTTAGATGCAAGTGGTCATGGATTTAGAAGATGCTATCTTTGGTGGAATTCCACAGTGCACCTTGTAGATAGTACTCCTACTGAGTATCAGTGGTGGAGGGAGTGAATGTTTGATGTGATACCAATAAAGTGGGCTCTTTCGTCCTGGATGATGCCAAGCTTCAAGTGTTGTTGGAGCTGCACCCTTGCCGGCAAGTGAGGAGTATTCCATTACCCGCCTGACTTGGGCCTTGTAGACAATGGACAGGCTTTAAGGAGTCAGGAGATGACAGTTACTTGCCACAGTATTCCAGCCTCTGATTTGCTTTTGGGGCCTCTGTGTTGGCAAGTCCAGTTGAGTTTCTGGTCAATGGTAACCCCCTGAAAGTTGATGGTGGGGGAACAAGGTGAATATTAGGAGGTGGTGAATCGATTGCATCTTATTGGAAATGGTCTTTGCCTGGCATTTGTGTAGCCCAAATGTTACTTGCCATTTGTCATCCCAAGCCTGGATACTGTCCAGATCTTCTTGCATCTGAACATGGACTGCTTCAATATCTGAGAAGTTGCAAGTGGTGCTGAACACAGTGCAATCATCAGTGAACCTCTCCACTTCTAAACTTATGATGAACAGAAGGTCGTTAATGAAGCAGCTGAAGATGGTTGGACTTCGATCCCAAGAAATTCCTACATAGACATCTTGGAGCTGGAATACAACCTGGAAAAGGTGTGAAGTTACACAGTTTGGTAGGAAGAGTAGAGGTAGAGACTACTTTCTAAATGGGGAAATGCTTCAGAAACCTGAAGCAAAACATACAATGTTAGCATTCATCTTGAGGGCTAAAGTATAAGAGCAAGGGTGCACTGCTGACGCTGTGTAAGGCTCTGGTCAGACCAATTGACAATATTGATCTGCTTTGAGCCCCTGTCTTAAGGAATGGGTCCAGAAGAGGTTTACAATAATGATCCCAGGCATGCAGGGCTTGTTATATGAGGAGCAATTGAGGACTCTAGTCAATGGACTTTCCAAAGATGGTGGGGGCAGGGCATCTGATTGAAATTTAAAGACAATACTGAGAGGCATGCATAGAGAAAATGTTTCCACTAGTAGGAGAGTCTAAGGCCTAAGGGCACAGCCTCAGAGTAAAGGGATGATAGTTAAGAACTCAAATGAGGAAGAATTTCTTCAGGCAGAGGGTGGTTAATCCGTGGAACTCATTACCATAGAAGGCTATGGAGGCCAAGGCACTGAGTGTATTAAAGACAGAGATAGATACGTTCTTGATTAGTAAGAAGATCAAGAGTTACTGGGAAAAGGCAGAAGAATGTGAAACTTTTCAGCATTATCGAATGGCAATGTACTGAATGGCCTAATTCTGCTCCGAGATCTTATGGTCTAGTGGGACAATTTCATTCAATAGTGGACTTGGATCAGTCTCCCATTTTTCTACAAATTCAAAAAGTGAGATATTTTCCTGGTTTACACAAGCTGTTTAAAAGTGCAATAGTCAGCAGGAGGATTTGCAATGGCTCAATATGCTCTTCCACAAACCAGCACTCAGTTTAACCTTACTTTCTTCTATAATTAGCAACTGCAAAACTCAGAATGACTCTCCAATATAGCATTAACGACAACTCAGATTACTCATGCTGGTGTCATTTTACCAAGGACCAACACACCCAGTAAGACTACAAGTCTGGCAAAGTTGTCAGTAGTTCATAATGAAGTTATTTATGTGATCAAAGCATATATTAATGCTGCTTAAACCAGCAAGATTAAAAAGAGTACACAGAGGAATTCACGTGGCTTCCAATATTTAGGTACACAGAAAGACAACATAATTCATTCCAGATATGAGCAATGTTATAAAGATGCCAGCAATTAGGTTTTAACTGGAGATTACTTCAAGTGCTCATGCTGAAGTTTAAGTCATCTGAGGCCAACTAGTTTCAAATGTAGTTTGATAGTATATAACTTGAGCATTCCATTGTATCAACAAGGTAGTTCGACACACAGGTAAGTTAGGGACAGGTAAGTTCTCTATAGTATAGTCATGAGAAAAGACAAAACTGGGCGAGTTTTCATTTCCAGATGTTTTGATAATGAGACACAGTTCTGTTTTAATAGAAACACGTGTAATCATGTTGTTGCCATGGGATTCCTAATCAGATTCCTGGAGAAACGTGCCTTCAGTGCGATTGCAGCTAACCTCATACCTCGTGTGTGTTGATATCTGGAAGGTATGTTAGCATTTGCATACAAGAATTTCCTTACATATCTTAATGGTCTCCATCTAGTGCTTAGATTCACATTTGAAATGGAACAGTGAAATGAGTTATCTTTCTTCAATGTTCTATTTGAGGACTGGATAGGAGATTCTCTATTACTGTGTACAGTAATCCTACCTTCATTGGTCTGAATATACATTGGGATTCCTACTATTCCACATGCTGTAACATTAGCCTCAGAAACCTTATAAGCAGGGCCTGAGCCATTTGTGCACCCTGCAAACTTGATGCTGAAATTCGGCACATCAAAGCATACCGTGGCTGCCCTGATAAGATCGTTTTTTTTCTATGTATCACACAAACTCATGAAAAGCCCTAAAATTGGTCATTCTTGATCCTAACTCAGCTTACACCAGAAGGGCAAGGTAATTCAAAGGTTTGAGCAACAGTTGAAGCTAGCTGTTCCAAGCTACTACCATGCAGTTGCAACAAGTGTGATGTTTGCCACTAACAGGATGTTTCAATCAAGCCCAAAAGATATTGTTTATCACACAAATGAGTGACATAGTACGTGAATTTCAGTACCAGTGTGATGCCACAAATATAGGTAGTTTGTCCCAAAGACTGATGCATCTTATCAAACAACATCACCCTTCAGATGTGAGCAACAAGCCAGGTGTGGGCCATATTCAAACAGTTTGATCTTGCACGTCACAATACAGAGTCCAACATTTGATACAATTGTGCAGTTGGACACCATCTGCTGGGTATTGCTAACCATGCTTACATTTACACTGACAACCAATTTAGGATCAGTCAGACTCACAGAATGGCACAGTTGAATATACTGGACCCTTTTCAGATAGAAAGAGAATGTGTTTACACACTGGGACTGTTCCAGTTCAATAAATAGCTACCTGCATATTTGTTTCTCAGGCAATATCCTGACCAAAGTCAACCCGCTTGGTTTAAAAATTTAAACAAAGCCTAGCTGTTAACTGTCCAAATCATCGATTGGCACATTCACCATGTCAGCACCTTCACAAATCAGAGTCCAATTGCTGATACTGCGTCCCATGTAATATAAATGTGAGTTTTCCTCTCAAATTGGTATTCCTGCAAATGGTTTTGATGAATACAAGTTAAAAGCTTTGACAAAAAACGTATGTTTTCAGCAATACTCAAGGTTTTAAGATTTGTATCTAAACAGACACTAAGTTTGGCATGGTAGGAAGTATTTAGAATCAACAGATCTGCTGCTGGTTAGGGGAAAGTATTATTACTTAGGGCAAAAAAAGAGTTGGAAGGGACAGTTTCCACTTACTCCTACCAATGTAGAAAATTGGTTTCCCATTGGATTTTTGTATCAGTCCAGAGAGAGAAAAAGAGCACTGCGATTTTGAACTCCCCTACCCTGCAAAAAAGACATTGGCTACTCACCCTATCCATGATTTTATAAGCTCGATAAGGTCATCCCTCACCTGCCAATACTCCAGCCTATCAGCCTCTCCTGACACTCAAACCCTCCAACACCAACAACATCCTTATAAATCTTTTCTGAACCATTTCAAGTTTAACAACATCTTTCCGACAGCAGAAAAGCCAGAATTGAACACAGTATTCCAAAAGTGGTCTAGCTAATATTCTGTACAGCTGTAACATGACATCCCAACTCATATACTCAATGCACTGACCAATAAAGGCAAGCATACCAAATGCCTTCTTCACTACTCTGTCAACCTGTGACTCCACCTTCAAGTAACTATGAACCTGCACTCCAAGGTATCTTTGTTCGGCAACAGTCCCCAAGACCTTATTGGTAAGTGTATAAGTCCTGCTCTCATTTGCTTTATCTAAATGCAAGACCTCACATTTATCTGAATTAAACTCCATCTGCCATTCCTCAGCCCATCTGATCAAGGTCCCACTGAGAATGTTCTTCACTATCCACTACACCACTAATGTTTGTGTCAACTGCCAACATACCAACCATTCCTCCTACGTTCACATCTAAGTGCTGTGATGCGTTCAGGTAGAACACTTTCTATGGTGCATCCATAAAGATTCTTACAAATTTTTACAGACATGCCAAATATCCTTCCTCTTGAAGAGATTGTTGTCTTTACACCACGCCGCTAAGCTCTTAATCACTTTCCTGTATTTTGTCTCGTTGTTTGAGACCTGACCTACAACAGTGGTGTCATCAGCAAACTTGTAAATGGAGCTGTGTGGATATTGGCCACAGTTGAGGGCATATAAGGATTATAGTAGGGGGCTGAGTACACATCCTTGCAGGGCACTGGTGTTGAGGATTATCGTGTCTCATGACTACAGCTCAGGTAATTAACTATCATGTTAACAAACTGCAAAAATTAAACACGCGATGTCTCACACCAAGTTCTGTTGATGGATCTGAATTGTCCAGTATTATCATTAGCTGGGGTCATAACAATATACAATTCTATAAGTGAATGGTGATTGAGACAAATTCACTAATGGTAGACAACATCATGTGTTTCTTTTAAAAACTGTAGCTACAAAATTAGATATATGTGCATTACAACTATATGAATTACATTTTGTATTTAAATTCATTGAAGTAGGAGCACAATTATTATTAAACAAAACGTTACTTGAAAATAGAACAAATGGGCTGAACACATTGGGTAACATCATTGCGACAGTGACTTGAACATTTACCGATCTAGTAAAAATACAGATATTTGCACCCAAACTCCACCTACTACCACTCTTCCCACAATCTCTGAGCTCCACAGAGAATCAGTTCCTACTTTCACTTCCAGATCAACTTTCGGGTGGTCATTTCCACTAAGGATGGCAGTACAACTGGTCTTGGCACTCAACACTAGTAGGGATAACATCAACTCTGCTCCTGACCACTTTCCAGCAGCTTCTTCTAGAAGGGACGTGCTCACGTACAAGTTGAGTTTGGCTTTTATACAGTCTTTGTATGAGCTTTTTAAATCTAATGTATGAAGGATCTTTGGAGAATTGCTAGAGTGCTGCCACACTGACTTGCACCTACATTAACAGAGAAAAAGTGAGCCAGTTAATTCATAGAATAGTTGATTAAAGAGTTATAGTCCCATTCAGAGACGAGACAAGGCGATAGAATGTGGGTGAGTGGAAATCCACACCAAGTGTTCAGTAAGAGGCTCAAGTTATTTTTACTCCACTGTCACCAGCAGGAAGGAAGTCGGATGCAGATGACAAAAATTAAAGAAGCAGAGCCAAAAGTCATCAGGAGGCAATTGGAACTGTCCTTCATAAGTCAGGAAGGGGGGATAAATTAGTTGAGAAAACATGAGGGCACTCTTGCACCCACTTTAGCTGCTGGTTTATGTCAACATCCAACTAAGCTAAAGTCCTAAAGTGTCAATGGTTATAAAAGTCTCACCTGACCACATCCAGCCAAGCCAGAAACTCAAACTAAAATCCCCAGTGTCGAGAAAGGCTACCCTGTTCCTACATGGCAGGCCCAGTTAAAACTGGCACTTGTATAAATCAATCAACTGCTGTCAAGTCCCCCACAACAGATTAAGGACTGAAGAAAAATATAGAAACAAGTGGATATCTGTTTAGATAAATATCACAATGTAGCACAATTAGACCTGCCATCTTGTATTGACAAGAAAAAAATAAATATTAGGGTGACCTATGTTTAGGGTCAATATGGTCCTGATTCACAAACTTAATGAAAGCAAGAAAAATAACATCGAAAAATCCTTTTGGACGTGGAGCCAGCCAATAGACAGGCTGCTAGATGAACCAGTTTACAGTTGCCACACACTTCAATTCTTGGTCCTGTTGAGCTTGTCAGAGTGTGCTGCTATGATAAAACATCAGACACCAACCACAAAACGCTCAGCTGAACAAAAATTGTATCAGTTAAGTAAAACCAGTAATCTCAACAAAAAACTTTTTTAAAAAATGAGTCCTAGAGTACAACAAAATGTAACGGCTCCACCCTCACGTGACCGCAGCCTCCCAACTCAGGGTATATTCAGCCAGTATCCGAGTCAAACAGATCAAAGTGGTTTTCGAGTTCGGTTTCCAGGCTATGCTGATTTAAAACAGCTGGACTGATATTGCGATGGCGATGCGGTGTTTCAACCAGCTTCAATTTAACTGATTGAAGTGGAAAATTGGACAGGAATCCAACTACGTGGAAGCAGATTGCAGCAGTATTGTGCCCTTCTACCCATTAAATTTTCCTCCAGTATTCACCAAACATTGATTTTCTAGTGTTGGCATACGGTGTGATAAGTCAGTCGTGTTTTTTTGGGGAACAGGAAAGCGAAATAAAGACAAAATAAAAATCTATCCCGGCAACCGCAGAGGCGTGTATCCTATTTGGATCCAAAGTTCTCTATAACTTTTTTCAGATAGATATTTGGAACTAGTTCAACAATCCCACTATTTCAACTCAGAAGTATTAACTAGAAAAAAATGTCTCATGACTAAAAGTATTCAGTCCGGTGTTATCAATATAGCTTTAAAAAGTTTCCAACGTTAAAAGTAAATTTAAAGTTATGCACTGTAATAACTAATAAGTGAACAGCAACTTTTTCATTCAACTTGGTGTAAATATTTGACCTACCTTTCCTTTCGATGCCATTTTCCAGTCTAATCAAAACAAATTTAAAACATTTTAGTGAAGCAATCACAACAAGGACGTTTGCAATAAAAACACTGTCGGGCAAAAAGTAACTTAAAGTTTCATCTTGATCGTAATTTTACATTTTTGAAAATAACCCAAATATATAACCTAATTCTGATCTAGACAACCTAACATCTATTCTGTAAAACTGAGCAAACAGAAAAATTCTCTACCTTCTTTGCTACCATCATTTCCAAGACCCCACGCCGCCCCCTTACGCCGACGTCTTTTTTAAAAATGTATTAGGTATAGTAATAATGAAGGCATACCACGTAGCTGAACTTTGCAAAGACTTTTCCCGGCTCGTAAGAAAAAACACAGCTCAAATCGAACTCCACTAGAAGTGTGAGCTCAGACTTTCCAATTCATACAACCACAGCAGACCGCACCCTGCCTGAGGAAATAATGTAAGTTGAAGGGCTCAGAACGCTGGGAATTGTAGTTCTATTCACTGAAAAATTTGATAACTTTACCCTCCAGCATCCCATTTTCTACTTATGAACTCTGCAGGGTTCTAGACTTCATACCAAGTTCATCAATTTCAGGACTTGAGGCCATGATCTTGACCTAACCCTAACCCCCACACCAGGCCTTGTCGTCACATGGACTGCTACCACTGGCAACCCCTTGTCAGCTACTAATAGCCCCCATTAGCAGTTATTTATTCCCCCAGATTTGGCTTTAACTACTCCTTTGTCGAATTGTTTTCCTCTCACTTTGGGCTCTATCTACACTTATTATTTACTCTTGCCATCTTCTGAATATATATCATTTTCTCTTAGCTACCATCAGTTCTGAAGAAAGGTCACTGGACCCAGAATATTAACTCTGATTCTTCCCTAGATGCTACCAGACCTGAGCTTTTCCAGCAATTTCTGTTTTTATTTTTTGCGGCCTCCTCTTCACCATGGATGTGTAACTCAGCTGCCCACTTCTTTCCAGGGAAAAGATCTGAACAGTCCCCACCTACCATCATGCTCCTATACCCGGCCAAGCTCGTCCTCACTTTGAACTTCTTTCATCCCTCTCACTTTCTTCAGTTCAAAGGCTTATCCATGGCTACCTGCATGTGTCCGAGTTATTCCTCTTCGTTTGTGGGTTACATGGAACATTGCTTGTTCCAACCGGACTGGAGTCTCTCCCTACAACTCTTTCTCCATACATTGATGACATCATTGGCTCTGCTTCCCTTTCTGATTTGAAATTAGAAAAATTGATCAATTGCACTTCTACTTCCCAGTCTGCTGTCATTGTTCATCTGATTCTTACCTTCCTTGATATCTGATCCCACTGCCAGCATAGGCTGGCCACCAATACCCACTACAAGACCACCGACTCCCACAGTTACCACAACCACACATCCTCATACCTTACTTCCTGTAAAAATTCATTCCCGTTCTCTCGATTTCTCAGTCTCCATTGCAGTTGTTCTAAGAGGGTCCTCAGAAATGTCCACTTTTTTCCTTAACCAAGTATTCCCCACCACCACAGTTGATGGGGCCCTTAGCCATGTCTGACCCATCTCCTGCATTTCTGCCCTCACCCATGCTCTGCCCTCCCACAATGCCAATAGGGCTGTCTTTTGTCTTCATTTTCCACTCCATCAGCACCATACCCAAAGGATCATAAGCCACCATTTGCACCACATCCAGCAGGATGCGACCTCCTGTCCCAACTTTTGTCAGCATTCCACAGGGACTGCTCCCTCCGGGACACCCCAGTCCACTCTTCCTCCACTTCAAAAACCTCCCCACACTCTCACAGCACCGCCGCTTGCAGTCACAGAACGTGTAACACTTGTTCATTTATCTCGTTTCTCCTCACTGTCCAGACATACCTTCCAGGTGAAGCAGCAATTTACCTACTTCACTCAATCTAATTGACTGTATTTGCTGCTCACAATGTGGTCTCCTCTACACTGGGAGATGAAATGCAGAGCGGGTGACCACTTTTCAGAACATCTGTATTCTGCCCATGAAATTGACACCAAGCCTCCAGTTGCTTGTCTCTTCAACACACCATCATGTTCCTTGGCAACATCTCTATCTTGAGCTTACTGCAGTGCTCCAGCGAGGTCAGTGCAAGCTGGAAGAACAGTACTTCATTTTCCACATGGAACCCTGCAGCCTTCAAGACCTGATATCGAGTTCAATAATTTTAGAGCCTGAACATCATCTTCCATAGCCTTTACCCAGGCCCTGTTATGTCGTGGGCGGCTTTCAGCACAGCCAACCCATTTTGAGAACAATCATTGAACACTTCTGCAGGTGAATGAGGAAAACAAAATTTCTCACTCTGGATGTTGCCTGCCAGCCACCATCGAACAGAATCAGGTCGAGTTTTAATCAACCTGTAAAATGAAGAATCTTGAAATTGAATACTGAACTGCTAATGTTAGTGCGACCAATATCATCTATTTAATGGCCACAACATTTTCCCGTCTACTCTTCATGAACAACCCAGAAACTGATCTGTGTATGTTTTTTTAAACTTATTTTGGACTCTTATTCTTAATCTGTGTATATGTGCGATGCATTATTGTTTCTTCTTGTAATTTTTTTTCTGATCTCAGACACTTGTAGCTAAGTAAATTTTTTTACTCTTCAACTCTCTCCAACACCAACATTCAGGTGTACCAGCTACAAGATACACGGCAGAAATGCACCAAAGATTCTTAGACAGCACCTTCCAAACCCCAATCACTATGATCAAGGAAGACAAGGGTAGCAGATATATGGGAACACCATCACCTGCAAATCATTCACCACCTAGACTTTGAAATATTTTACAGCTTATTCAGTGTTGCTGGGCCACAATCCTGAAGTTCCCTCCAAAAAGGCATTGTGGACCTACATACAGCACACTTTCTCAAGGGAAGCTAGGAATGGGCAATAAATGCTAGCCTAGTTAGCCATGCCCATGTCGCATGATTGAATTAAAACATAAAAAAGTCATAGTAACATAGGTTACAGCACATAAAGAGGCTGTTTGGTCTTTCGTGACTGTGATAGCTCTCTGAAAAAGCAACTGTCAGTCCCACTCCTCCTCCTCCCTACTTCTGAGACCTTATAAATAATTCCTCTTCAGTTGTTTATTGAATTACCTTTCAAAAGCACCATTTGCAGCTGCATCCATCACACTCTCAGGTAATTAAATTCCAGATCATAAACATTTGCTGTTGAGAAAAGTTCTTCCACATGTCACTGGTGCTTATTTTATCAATAACCTTCAATTAGTGTCCTCCAATTCTTCATTTTTCTGCAAATGGCTGTAGGTCTACCCTATCTATTCTCTCTTGCCATTTCATGATTTCAAATAACTCTATGAAATCTCCTCTCAGCCTTCTCTTAGGAGAATAGTGCCAGCTCTTCAAATCTAGCCACATAACTAGGGTTCAACATCTTTGGAATTTTCTCATTGACCTCTTCTGCAGCCTTTATTCAAGCTTTTACATTATTCCTGAAGTGTACTGCCCAAATTAATCATAATAATGGACTGCAGTAATTCAAGAAGTAGTTGGCAGAAATGCTAGCTTAACCCGGCAACACCCACTAAGCCATAGCTGCCATTTTTCATGATATCATTATGTCTCACTGGGGAGGTGCACTAAAATTCAAGCCCTAGAGCCATCACAATTGTGAAAGATTTGATTAAAGCACCAAATTACATAATTTCATCTCAGTGTGAAATTCAAGTTAAAGAAAATGCACACCAGGTTTCTCTCTAACAAGAAAATAACTATTTATCATAGCGGAGATAGTAGGAACTGCAGATGCTGGAGAATCTGAGATAACATGGTGTAGAGCTTGATGAACACAGCAGGCCAAGCAGCATCAGAGGAGCAGGCTGATGTTTCGGGCCTAAAGAAGGGTCTAGGCCCAAATCGTCAGCCTTCCTGCTCCTCTGATGCTGCTTGGCCTGCTGTGTTCATCCAGTTCTACACCTTGTTATCTCTATTTACCATAGCAGACTGTTTTTATAGTAAAGTTAAGAAAGAAACATGAATTGCTAACTCATAACTGAAATTTAAACTCAACCCCTTTTTTAAAATTTACATGCAAATATAAACAGAGACACAAAGAGACAAGATATGTCACGGGTATGATGGGAGGGGGGGGAAGCGAAGTTGTAGTTCTGATACCAGTTTGGCTTACTGGCATTGCTAAGTTGTTTTGTTTCCGTTCCTTTTATTTCCTATCAGTTCTTTGATGAGGGCACAAGGTCATGGGTATGTTGATTCTCAGATTTCCATTCATGGTTAAGAATTTGCCCTGCTAGGTCTCTAAATATTTTTTTGCAACCTTTTCCTCCCATTAGGAGATTTGCAGAGACACCAATTTATAGGGGTAAAAGAAAATCTAATAGGAGATTTTATGATGCTTCTTCATATAGGAGGGAGAGCACAAGATTTAGATGCTTTCTCTTTGCATTGCAGAAGCTGCTCCTCTATTTTTCAAACAAAGGCTGTAGCCACTTTCCCAGAAATCAATCAAAAAGTTGCTGCTATGCAGAGTTCTCCTGAACCCACAATAACAATTGAAAAACCAATCAAAAGACTGTCTGTGGGCAAAACCACCCTGAATACACACACAAACACCCACACACAGTGCCGATGTGTACAGCTTCTTATCGACTGCTCAAATAAAGTAATACTGTATATACAACTCATAATACCTTCCAATAATTCATCAAGACTGTAAAAATCTTTTTCCACAGTTTCCTTGGTTTCAAGCAGTATCTTTCACCACACTTTTATTTTAATCCAGAAATAATGATCTTTACAATATGCATCAACTTACATTTCATATTGAAATTTATTTTCAATATACAGTTACTAAAATATTAGAACATCTTAAATGTTTAAACTTCAATTTGCAATGAAGAATTTGCGCAAACATTAAAAATGTATGAAAGTGACTACGTGCTGAGGTTTGAATAATTAATTTTCCCGAAAAGACTTGTTTCCTTTATGACAAAATTCTTTAATGGGGGAGAGAAAAACAAAACAGGAATTAACATGGACATTGTCAAGCACCAAAACAATGATAAAAAGCTATTCGTTAGGTTACCAGTAAAAAACATAACAATAAAATACATTCCGATAATGTTAACTGTGTATATTTTTGGACTGGATATTTTGTACTTAATCGCAATACATTCATTAACTAGTGCAACTTGGGAAATTATTAGTTAATGCAGAAATTATACCCAGTTTTATCATAAGTGCTTTGTGTATATGTACCCAACTAGCTTGTGTTATTAAACATTCTTAATAATGAGTTCTCTGTTACAATTAAACTCCAAGGAGATCTTTGGAACAAAAGTATTCTACAAATGAAACAATTTAAGTTTATTATAAAGGTTACATTTAAGCATGAGATGGTTGTCATGAAATAAAGCATTGTTATTCATAAATTTTGTTAGATATCTAATAAATCATATTGAGAAAGGAAAGCATTTTATGGAGAGGATATAGTGCCAAAGTTAATATATAGTCAAGTGAAATATCCACAATTCATTCACTCCCAGGTGAGAATGAAATAAAGTAAATTGTAATCTATTCATATTTTTCATAATATTAGCATTTAAAGTATTTTTCTACAGTTATATTGTATAGTAAATAATGAGATCAAACAGAAAAATAATTTCAATCCTCAAGTGGGTCCTTTGCAAATAAATTGCATTTAATACTTATATGATACTAACAAATGTTTCATGACTGTGTTATGATGAATCATGGAATTTATAAGTACACAAAAGCGATACAAAGCCATTAATAGCATTTGAGGTAATAAAGTGTGAAGCTGGATGAACACAGCAGGCCAAGCAGCATCTCAGGAGCACAAAAGCTGACATTTCGGGTCTAGACCCTTCATCAGAGAGGGGGATGGGGTGAGGGTTCTGGAGGGTTCTCTTCCTACAGACAAAGGGGGTGGCCATGGGCACCCGCATGGGCCCCAGCTATGCCTGCCTCTTTGCAAGTTATGTGGAACAGTCCCTCTTCCGCACCTACACAGGCCCCAAACCCCTCCTCTTCCTCCGATACATTGATAACTGTATCGGCGCCACCTCTTGCTCCCCAGAGGAGCTCGAACAGTTCATCCACCCCATCTTCCACCCCAACCTCAAGTTCCACTGGGCCATCTCCAACACATCCCTCACCTTCCTGAACCTCTCAGTCTCCATCTCAGGCAACCAGCTTGTAACTGATGTCCATTTCAAGCCCACTGACTCCCACAGCTACCTAGAATACACCTCCTCCCACCCACCCTCCTGCAAAAATTCCATCCCCTATTCCCAATTCCTCCGCCTCCGCCGCATCTGCTCCCAGGATGAGGCATTCCACTCCCGCATATCCCAGATGTCCAAGTTCTTCAAGAACCGCAACTTTCCCCCCACAGTGGCTGAGAACGCCCTTGACCGCGTCTCCTGCATTTCCCGCAACACATGCCCCACACCCCGCCCCCGCCACAACCGCCCAAAGAGGATCCCCCT
Source organism: Stegostoma tigrinum (assembly GCF_030684315.1). Taxonomy (NCBI): domain Eukaryota; kingdom Metazoa; phylum Chordata; class Chondrichthyes; order Orectolobiformes; family Stegostomatidae; genus Stegostoma; species Stegostoma tigrinum. Next base: position 36,909,673 of record NC_081354.1, on the reverse strand, counting down.
CGTTCTCACACACCACCCCACCAACCTCCGGATACAACGCATCATCGTCCGACACTTCCGCCATCTACAATCCGACCTCACCACCCAAGACATTTTTCCATCCCTACCCTTGTCTGCTTTCCGGAGAGACCACTCTCTCCGTGACTCCCTTGTTCGCTCCACACTGCCCTCCAACCCCACCACACCTGGCACCTTCCCCTGCAACCGCAGGAAGTGCTACACTTGCCCCTACACCTCCTCCCTCACCCCTATCCCAGGCCCCAAGATGACTTTCCATATTAAGCAGAGGTTCACCTGCACATCTGCAAATGTGGTATACTGTATCCATTGTACCCGGTGTGGCTTCCTATACATTGGGGAAACCAAGTGGAGGCTTGGGGACCGCTTTGCAGAACACCTTCGCTCGGCTCGCAATAAACAACTGCACCTCCCAGTCGCAAACCATGTCAACTCCCGCTCCCATTCTTTAGATGACATGTCCATCATGGGCCTCCTGCAGTGCCACAATGATGCCACCCGAAGGTTGCAGGAACAGCAACTCATATTCCGCTTGGGAACCCTGCAGCCCAATGGTATCAATGTGGACTTCACCAGCTTCAAAATCTCCCCTTCCCCCACCGCGTCCCCAAACCAGCCCAGTTCGTCCCCTCCCTCCACTGCATCACACAACCAGCCCAGCTCTTACCCTTCCCCAACTGCATCCTAAAACCAGCCCGGCCTGTCTCTGCCTCCCTAACCTGTTCTTCCTCTCACCCATCCCTTCCTCCCACCCCAAGCCGCACCTCCATTTCCTACCTACTAATCTCATCCCACCTCCTTGACCTGTCCATCTTCCCTGGACTGACCTATCCCCTCCCTACCTCCCCACCTATACTGTCCTCTCCAACTATCTTCTTTTCTCTCCATCTTCGGTCCGCCTCCCCCTCTCTCCCTATTTATTCCAGAACCCTCACCCCATCCCCCTCTCTGATGAAGGGTCTAGGCCCGAAACATCAGCTCTTGTGCTCCTGAGATGCTGCTGGGCCTGCTGTGTTCATCCAGCTTCACACTTTATTATTTTGGATTCTCCAACATCTGCAGTTCCCATTATCTCTAATAGCATTTGAGGTGTTGTCCTGGGATGTGACAATGATTTCAGGCTCTAGCCGTACTTCATGGAGGATTCCCTGACAAGGAGTGAGGTCCCACAGCTGTTGGAAAAGAATGTTCTTGAAGTGCTGAATGGAATCCTAAATGTAAATGGGATGTAGTCAGTGAGGGGCGCAGGGCTTTCGGTAAAAACATAAGATCATCAAGAAGAGATTTATTAGTTCAATATATGCAAGCAAAACAATGATTGACTAAAAAAAGTTTACCATCTGTGCTCATTCTCTTATCATCAATTAAGAACTTACATCAATATCAATTATTATTTCTACGGCTTGTTCTTTTGGAAGTTAATAGCACTGCAATTGTAATATATTTATATAAGTTAATTGCGTGTTCCAAATAAAAGTTTTGGGAGTTCAATTTCCAGCTTGTTCTTTTCAAATGAAAACAAATTTCTAAAATCTTTTTGGGGTGAGGACATGATCAATGCAGTTGATGCATGACTTAAATTTAACAGATAGAAAATTAAACTCTGTGAAACTGTAAACGTTAAGTTAACATTTAAAGGTTGTTAGAAATACCTCAATGAAGACAAATAACAAACTACTGTAGGAAAATGCGTGGCATTATTTATTTTATATTATAGCATGAAAACAGATTAGACCGATAGAATTCAAGGACTTTTCATAATTGTTGATTTGTATATTCACTGCAACATGGAAATAAAGCAGCTAATTGATTTGCGAGGTTTATAGCACTGATGGTAGTATCCCTGCCTCTGTACCAGAACATGCAAGTCAAAGGACCACCCCAGATTTGATAGTCAAGAACAACGTGTTCATTATTGCAGCTAAACAGGTTGAGAATCAGTCTGCAAATCTTTCCAATATTCGCAAACGGCAGGCTGTAAGATTAGGAGAGATTACTGGTCAGCCTTGAAATGGAAAGAAGTTTGGAACTTCCACAATCACTATGGGTAGCTTCAGAAAAGATGACAATGATGGCATGGCAACTCAGACTTCTTGGGAGCCAATTGGCTGGATGGCCACTATGGATCAGGCAGGCGTCAATAGTGTGGAATTTGATCTCCCTTCTGACTGGAATTGGCATGTACCTCCTTGACCTTTCCATGATGGAGGTTGCAGTGCAGGGGGATGATCCTACCTTTGGACAGAGAAAAGCAAAGAAATTATCTTTGTCCAGCCATATCTCACCAAATGTTTGTTTAATCTGCTAGTGAAAACTTGAATAATGAAGATTAAACATAAAATACAAATATTTGGTTCAAGCAACCATTAATTACTATTAATACAAAGCTGGCTTACACTGTATTTCATGTATAAATAGTATGGTGAACTCATACACTGGCAAAACACTGAAACATATGAATAAATAATAGACCCAGGAGTTGAAATGCTTGATTTCTTAGAGTGTGGTGTGAATACAGGCCAATAAATCCAACATAAAAGACATTTCAAGTTTCATAAATTAGGGGTGAATTTCCTCATTTATTCTGAATGTCTCACTTTGCTATAGCAACATGAGAATTTTTGTTACGCAAGGAGAATCAAATGCAAATTTATGTCCAACTTCCACAGTGAAATAGTTTGCAATTCTCATTCATAATGGTTCTGCAGCTCATCCATAATCTGCCTAGCAAGTTGTCAACTGTCATATTGAAATATTGAGTGACAGCCAGTAACAAGGAGAGCATCCACGTTTCCTGGTGCCGGAACATTGATGCATGTTGGTGTAGATTGATTAAAGTGTGATTCAGCAACCATCAGCATCAACTTTTCAAGCAAAAGTGGGAAGCCCTTGCAAAAGAAGCTTTCAGAACTTTTTAAGTTCTGCTGTATGCAGATAATAAACATTCTTTAAGGCAATATTGCTTTCTCTATTCTGCAGAGCTCTGAGTTTGTTTTGGACTGCATTTCGCCTATTTGGTCATCTCAAAGAGTTTCTTGCCCTGCCTTCACTTTTGACCAAGAGGACCTGGAGATCTGAATGACTGATGTTTGGCATTTTTTCTCCACAGTCTTGTTGGTGTCTGATTAGATATAATTGTATGCAAGTATTATAAATATTGCCACGACATGTAATGATTGTATCGGAATTGTAGTACAATGAGAATGCAAATATTAACACCATGATGCAACATTGACATCAGCAGTCATGTGCTAACAAGACTCTGAGAAAAGATTGACTTGTACTAGATAACTGTATTGCAGAGAATTATTATTGTGCATTATAGTGTGCAAATAAGAGATTGATGGAACTTCTAAGAGTCAGACAACAGCCACTGTTAGCTAAGGTAGAGTCCTAAATGGAGCACACTAAGAGGGTTGACAGTACAAGCTAGCAGTCGTGCAGCAGCTCAGGACAGAACTCCCAGTCCCCAAACTGCATAGCAGCATAACCCACGAGGACTGATCAACTGAGGATTGTGTCAGTAAACACCAAACAAACCAAGAGTGAAAGGCAAGAGACCAGTACGGACCATGACCCCACCCCTGAGCACCAAACCATCATCTCCCAAACCATTCACAACCTCATCACCTCAGGTGACCTCCCACCCACAGCCTCCAACCTCATTGTTCCCCAACCCCGCACCGCCTGCTTCTATCTCCTTCCCAAAATCCACAAACCCGCCGGCCCTGGTCGCCCTATTGTCTCCACTTGCTCCTGCCCCACCAAACTCATCTCCACCTATCTGGACTCCATTTTCTCCCTCTTGGTCCAGGAACTCCCTATCTATGTCTGTGACACCACCCACGCCCTCCACCTCCTCCTGAACTTCCAATTCCCCAGTCCGCAACACCTCATTTTCACCATGGACGTCCAGTCGCTTTACACCTGCATTCCCCATGCAGTTGGCCTAAAGGCCCTCTGCTTCTTCCTGTCCTACAGATCCGACCAGTCCCCCTCCACCAACACCCTCATCTGCCTAGCCGAACTTGTCCTCACCCTCAACAACTTCTCTTTCAATTCTTCCCACTTCCTACAGACGAAGGGGGTGGCCATAGGTACCCGCATGGGCCCAAGCTATGCCTGCCTCTTTGTTGGTTATGTGGAACAGTCCCTCTTCCACACCTACACTGGCCCTAAACCCCACCTGCTCCTCCGTTACATCAATGACTGTATCGGCACCGCCTCATGCTCCCAAGAGGAGGTCAAACAGTTCATCCAATTCACCAACAGCTTCCACCGCAACCTTAAGTTCACATGGACCATCTCCAACATATCCCTCACCTTCCTGGACTTCTCTGTCTACATCTCAGGCAACCACCTAGAAGCCAATGTCCATTTCAAGCCCACCAACTCCCACAACAACCTAGAATATACCTCCTCCCACTCAACTTCCTGCAACCATTCCATCCGCTATTCCCAATTCCTTCACCTCTGCCACATCTGCTCCCAGAATGAGGCATTCCACTCCCGTACATCCCAGATGTCCTCGTTCTTCAAGGACCACAACCTCACCCCGCGGTGGTCGAGAACGCCCTCGACCTTGTCTCCCGCATTTCCTGCAGCTCATCCCTCACACCCCACCCCTGCAATAACTGCCACAGGGAATCCCCTTAGTCCTCACATACCACCCCACCAACCTTCGGATACAACGCATCATCCTCTGACACTTCCGCCATCTACAATCCATCCCACAATCCATCCCCACCCTGTCTGCCTTCCGGAGAGACCACTCTCTCCGCGACTCCCTTGTCCGCTCCACACTCCCCTCCAACCCCACCATACGCAGCACTTTCCCCTGCCACCCCAGGAAGTGCTACACTTGCCCCCACACATCCTCCCTCACCCCCATTCCATGCCCCAAAATGACTTTCCACATCAAGCAGATGTTCACCTGTACATCCGCCAATGTGGTATACTGCATCCACTGTACCCATAGTGGCTTCCTCTACATTGGGGAAACCAAGCGGTGGCTTGGGGACCACTTTGCAGAACATCTACGCTCGGTTCGCAATAAACAACTGCACCTCCCAGTCATGAACCATTTTAACTGCCCCTCCCATTCCTTAGATGACATGTCCATCCTGGGCCTCCTGCAGTGCCATAATGATGCCACCTGTAGGTTGCAGGAACAGCAACTCATATTCCGCTTGGAAACCCTGCAGCCAAATGGTATCAATGTGGATTTCACCAGCTTCAAAATCTCCCCTTCCCCCATTGCATCCCAAAACCAGTCCAGCTTGTCCCCGCCTCCCTAACCTGTTCTTCCTCTCACCTATCCCCTCCTCCCACCTCAAGTTGCACCTCCATTTCCCACCTACTAACCTCATCCCGCCCCCTTGACCTGTTTGTCCTCCCCGGACTGACCTATCTCCTCCCCACCTCTACTCTCCTCTCCACCTATCTTCTCCTCTATCCATGTTCAGTCTGCATCCCCCTCTCTCCCTAATTATTTCAGAATCCTCTCTGATGAAGGGTCTACGCCCGAAACATCAGCTTTTGTGCTCCTAAGATACTGCTTGGCCTGCTGTGTTCATCCAGCTCCACATTTTGTTATCACGGATCCTCTTTCACCCCTGTTATACCATGATTCCTATAGGTTTTGTATGAGTTTAATTTCAAAAATTAAAGTGCAAATAAATGAATGGAGAAAACTTGCATCAGACTTTTGGTACAATTGTTTTAACGGTATAACAGCATGATAAAAATGTTCTCAAAATTCCACACCAAAGAATACATGGGTGAAAACATAAGGATGAATTTTTATAACGCAATGGTTAAACTCCAAATTATAACCATAAGTCTTGTTTTTCAAGGCAAATGTAGCAAGGAAGGGAAGAGTGCACAGTGACGTGAGTACAGCTGTAGAGGTTCTGATGGCATAAGATACAGGAACAGGCAGATTGATGTTGTTACAAGAAAAGCTTGGTGCTTTTCTGGATGTACAACGTGGTTGCTATTGATCATGTGAGGCTAGATGCTGGAATGAAAACAAAAAACACTGGAGATCACAATAGTTCAGGCAGCATTCGTGGGGAGAAAGCAAGCTAACACTTCGAGTTCAGATGACTCTTTATTAGAGCTGAAGTGAAGTGCGGAAGGAGCAGCATTTATGCAGTAGTTGGGAGGGGTGTGGAAGCGGAATGCTACAGGAGAAAGGATTTTGATAGTTCAGATTAAGTGATCAGAGTGTGAGAAAGGTAAAACAATGGCGCGTCTAACTGCCAGACTAGAAAGAACAGACTGTCCTACTTGGGTTGGGGGAGGGGAGAGAGGGTGACAGAGAATGTAACATGCGAAGCTAAAAGCAAGGAAAGAAATAGGTTCACAATTTGAAGGTGTTGAACTCGATATTTAGCCCAGAAGGTTGTAAGGTGCCTAGTTTGAAGATGTGATGTTGTTCTTCCAATTTGCATTGTGATTTGCTGGAGCATTGCAGCATACTGACGACAGACAAGTCGCTATGTCAGTCAGACACTGTTAAAATGACCGACTATGGAAAGTTTGGGGTGTTCTGATCAGCAGTAACCAGAGGATGAAAGCTTATATCAACCTTCTCAAATGCCACACCCCTTGCATGGGGAAATACTAAAACAACATATTATTTAAATAGTGAGAGATTGCAGAGTTCTGAGAAGCAGAAGAATCTGTATATGATCATTCATGAGTTACCATATTTGCAAATAGATTAGTATTCAGGTATAGCAAGTAATTAGGAATACCAATAGAATGGAATTTTTTATTATGTGGGAAATTTTATATAAAATATGGAGGTTATGCTTCAGTTATGCAAGGTAGTGGTGAGACTGCATCTTGAATACTGTGCACAGCATTGGTCATCATACTTAAAGAATGATGTATATGTATTGGAGGCAGTTTAGAGAAAGCTTTCTGGACTGACACCTGGATTGGATGAATTGCTTTACAAGGAAACATTAGGCAGGCTGGGCATGTATCGCTGGAGTTCAGATGAGTAAGAGGTGATAGACAATCACAGTTATATAGCACGCAAATAGACTGTTTGGTCCAACCGGTCCATGCCAACCATGATCCCAAACTAAACTAGTTCCATCTGCCTGCACTTGGCCCATATCCCTCCAAATATTTCTTATTCATATACTTATCAAAATATCTTTTAATGTTGTAACAGTACCAATGTCCATCACTTCCTCTGGAAGTTCATTCCACACTCGAACCACTCACTGTATAAAAATAAAAAATGCCTCATGTTTTTTTTAAAATCTTACTCATTTCACCTTAAAAATATGGTCCCTAGTCTTGAACGTCCCCACCCTAGGGAAAAGACATTTGCTATTCACTTTATTTGTATCCTTCATGATTTTAAAACGTCAATAAGCTCACTCCTCAACCTTCTAAGTTCCAGTGACAAAAGTCCCAGCCTATTCAGCTTCTCCTTATAATTCAAATCCTCCATTCCTGGCAACACCCTGGTAAATGTTTTTTGAACTTTCTCCAACTCAGTAATATCTTTCCTATAACAGGTTGCCCAGAACTGCATACAGTACTCCAGAAGAAGCCTCACCAACATCCTGTTCAACCTCAACATGATGCTCTATCTCCTATACTCAATGGTCCGAGCAATCAGGGCAAGTGTGCTACACGCCTTCTTAACCACCCTGTCTACCTGTGGTAGTAGGAACTGCAGATTCTGGAGAATCCGAGATAACAAGGTGTAGAGCTGGATGAACACAGCAGGCCAAGCAGCATCAGAGAAGCAGGAAGGCTGATGTTTCGGTCCTAGACCTTCATTTCTGAAAAAAGGGTCTAGGCCAAAATGTCAATCTTCCTGCTCCTCTGATAGTGCTTGGCCTGCTATGTTCATCCAGCTCTACACCTTGTTATCTCTGTCTACCTGTGATGCAGCTTTTGAAGAAATATGAACCTGAAGCCCTAGGTCTGTGTGTGACTCGATCGAAACATATAAAATCTATAGAGACCTTGACAGGACATTTGTCATGTGGAAGAATCTAGAAGAAGGGCTATTGTTTAAAAATCAAGGAACAGATCACCTGTTTGAAACAAAGACTATGCAAAATGAATTTTCTCTAATGGTAATGAGCCTTTTGAACTCTCTTCCTAATAAGACGGTGAAAGCAGAGTACTTTAAGATTTTTAAGACAGAGGCAGATAGTTTCTCTTAATGCAAGGGATGGAAGGTTAACAGAAGTGAGTGGAATACAGATTGATGTTACAATCAGATCAGCCATGATCTTATTGAATGGTTGAGTAGGCTCAAGGGGTGAATGATTTCTTTCATATCTCCTCAATTACTTTCCTAGACTATTTCTGTATCTCTTAATCTCTTTGAGTATCCAAAAAGTTTATTGATCTTTATCATATAACTTTGCAGCTGATCTTTTGCCTCTCTCAGACGTATAGAATTCCAGGCATTCATACCCTTTTAAATGAAGACATTTCTCCTCATCTCAGCTGAGCGGCAATGGTTAGAGTTTTACCAAGCACATCCTCAGTCAAGTGAAGACATTACACATTTTGTCCACCACTGAGGCTGGGATTCTCCCTCTAAACCTTGGTGGGTATGGCTTTCTGCTAACAGTCGTCCTCCCCTGCCTCATCCTTTCTCTTTGAACTGCTCAGAGTCCCCTCTGCTCATCCTTGTCATGATCCAGGCCAAGGGAGATAGAAATGACTAAAATAAGATCAAAGGGTGGATCTGGATCAACACAGCAGGCCAAGCAGCACAAAAGCTGATGTTTCGGACCTAGACCTTTCACCAGAAAGGGTCTAGGCCTGAAACGTCAGCTTTTGTGCTCCTAAGATGCTGCTTGGCCTGCTGTGTTCATCCAGCCCCACACTTTGTTATCTCGGATTCTCCAGCATCTGCAGTTCCCATTATCTCTGATCAATAAAATGAGAACAAGTGGTCCAAAGAGAACCCTTGAAATCAGAACCAAGCCCTTCAATATGTGCCTCTCACACCCTGTTGATTTCAGCAATTTTAAACAGTACAAACCACCAAATATTTCTATTATTTCAGCAGCAGCATTTGAATTCAATTAACAACTGGCCTGAAAGTGATTGGTGATTCTTTTAAAAGCTTCAGGTGGGACCCTCTTATGGCACCATGGTAGCATCCCTACCTGCTAGACCAGGAGGGACAGGTTCAAGCCCCAACTGCTCCAGAGGTGTGTTATAACATGTCTGAACAGGTTGATTAGGAAATATCTACAATAAGGCTTCTAACGAGGAATCCTGGCTGGTGGATTGGCAGGAGTTGGAGGCCAAAGTCTCAGCTCACCTGGACTGCTGGACAGGACTGCTCCAAGTGCTGTCTTACAGGAGTTGAGTGCTGGTCACAAACTAGCTGGTGGCCTCCATGTTGTGGTACTAGCTGTTCCCTTTGACCCCTCGTCCTGGATTTGTCAAAACATCCAGAAAATGTTGGTTAATTTCTTCTGGGACAAAAAGATGCACCGGATCACAGCAGAGGTTCTCAGTCTCCCCATCAAGGATGGCAGTCAGTCACTAGGGTGTCTCTACACCTAGATGGTAACTGGCCGCCTTCAGACCCTGCAGCAATACCTTTACATCAAGCCTCCTCCCAGATGGTGCACCCTTGCAATGGTTTCATGAGCTCAATTATGACATACAGCTTCTGTTTCTTGACCATGAGGGTCTGCAGGTCACTGTCAGGACACTGCCTCTCTTTTACCAAGATCCAATCAATGCTTGGAACAAGGTCAACTTGTGCTGGGCCTTCCCCAAGCTAGGAGCTTTGACTATCATCAGAGAGCCATTGCTCAGGAATCTGCATCTCCAACATCACAGGTTTGATTGGCTGGTGGAAAAGAGGGTCGTGGCTGCGGGGGTAACCAGAATCAGGGATGTGCTGGGTGATGGAGTTTTGGGCTGGATGTTGCTGCAGGAGTTGGCAGCAGGGCGGCAGTGGACTTCTAGGTTGCAGCTGGTGCCATCCAATGCCTTAAAACGCCACTGCTCAGACTTGACGTCATGCACCAGTTGGAGGATGCGCAGGTGTGCAGAGGGATCTTATCTGCACATACTCCAGACTGGACGGTATTTCACATTGGCCCAAAGGTGCTGAACCTCCCTCAGGAGTCTGTGCCCCACAAGCTGAGTCACCTCCTTAGTATGAATTGGGTGTCTTTCAGGAAGGCAAAACAGTGGCTCCTGAATAAACTGCTGCTGCACACCATTGACCTAATGCCTGGACACACCTTGGTATGCTTACTTACCTCTAGGTGATGGGAATTCCCAGTGCAGGGCTCTCTACATGGAGTCCTCCCTCTTTCCCTCGGAGATCTGGGGTGGAGGGTGTTGCATGCAGCAGAACCTTATAACTGCAGATTGTGGCAGTTCATGGAATCCCAGCTCAACTGTTTGTTTGGTGGCTCTGTGGAGTCTGTGGACCATGTATATTATGGTAGTGGCCATTTACACTCCCTTTTCAGTCATTTGAAAAACCTTCTGTTACGTTTTTGATTGCACTTCAGACCCACACTCCTGATCTTTGGACACCTGGTGCAGAGGGGGTTCGGTGGATCGGAGGACCTCCTCATGGGTCTGCTCCTGAGCCTGGCCAAGCTGGCTAAAGAAAGTTCCAGGCACAGCAGTCTGTGGAGAGGTCATCTCTACCAACCATCAATCCCTCTTCTGTGGTTATGTTCAAGCCCAGGTGCCCTTGGAGGGGGAATCCATCAAAGCTCTCAGTGCCTTTAGGGAAAAGTGGGCACCATGGAGGGGTGGAGTGCTTTATTTCCCCCTCTAATCCTATTTTGACTTAGTTCCCTCCTTCTCTCCCTTACCTCCCCTTCACATTTTAATGGCAGCATTGCCCTTAACGGTCTTTGCTTGTTAATGTTCTATTGGCCACAGGGATGTTTCCCTGGTGGTGGAAAAATGAATAATAATGGTATCTCTTTTACTGTGCGACTGTGAAAAAATAAATTACACGCAACCACGGGTGAACTGGGGGGAAAATATAAGCATTACTGCTGGGCCGTTTTGGATGTAGTGTAGTGGGGAGGGGGGGGGCTTAAAAACAAGGAACTGATAAGGGCCCTCATGTTGCGTAGTGATAGTGTCTCTATCCCGGAACCAGAATGAAAAAAGCCTCTTCAGGGCCCCCTTGTAATGCAGTGGTAGCATCCCTACTCCTGGACTGGGAGGCCCCTGTTCAAGTCCCAGTTGCTTCAAACATATGGTATAATATCTCTGAACAGGTTGACTAGAAAAGCAGGGGGTGTTTTTGGAAGAAAAATCTCTGATGAGGAGACCTTCTTGCTGTTGAATTCATGTTCAACTTTACAAAATCAATAAAGGCAACTGGCAACTTATCAACATTGCCTGTTCACTGATATGAGAATTTTCCTACTCTGCATTCCCAGCTCTTGAGCAAATGATCTATACAAAATGATTCAGATGTGGCCTCTCTGACTGTGTTCCCCATAGCCCATATGCAGTATGCCCCTAAATGGTAGTTTTGGTTTTCTAAAATGTAAACGCCATACAGCTGATATTGTCACAACGATAGTTGACCTTGCTTTTTTATTTTAGTCTGTATCTAATCTGCCAGGTGCCTGTACATTTGTTAGGGAATCACAATTACCACTAATTCTGGATGTTTGAAAAAGTAGGCCTAGAAGGTTCAAGCAATAAACAAAAGAAACACTCTCAGTTTCAAATTCACTGGGATGGATAACTGCCTGCTCCCACCAATAAGAAAGTTCATCATGTCAAGCACCAACTGGGCTGAAAATGTTGACCCCACCCTCCTTGAGACTGTTAGCCAATGAGAGACTCTACAGAGCAATTCACCCAATTATTTGCCCCTCCTTGCCACTTCCTGGGCAGGGTGGAGAAAGGAGTAGTTGTAAATTGACTCCATATGGTTCAGTCCTTAATACATCATGACAAGCAGATGAAAATGTTGATATGCATTTAATTTTTATCATGTTAATGATTTTACATCATAATGTATTATTGAAATCATCACTACTTTTGATTTTTTCTGTTGAAGTTGAGAATTGAACTATGAACAGCAGTTTGTTTTTAAGGCACATGGGCATCAAGCATTTAATTTCAATCTCTAATTGCTTTTAAAAGAAGTTCAAAATCAACCACATTGCTGAAGGTCTGGAGTCGTATGTTAGGCCAAACAAGGTAAAGACAGCAAGCTTTATTGCCTAAAGGACATTAGTTAATTGGATGTGCTTTTGTGGATACTCTCACAGTCGCTATTATTTAATTCCAAAAAAGGATTTTATGTTTAATTGTATTGAATTCAAACTCTTAGTGTGGTAAGATTGAACTAATGTCCCAGAGAAGTGGGCTGGGTCTTGAATTACTATGCCAGTGATATTACTACAAGACCATCATCTCCCTATAAATTTAACTAAAAATTAGCATCTCTTGTGTTATTGCTAATATTCTGCTACCAGTTACTAATGGACTCTTGCCAGTTTCACCAGCAATTTGTCCTTTAAGAATTAGAAATATTTGTAATTATTTTGACTACAGTTTTAACTTAATATTTACCTAAACCAAAGTGAATAATGAGTCATTTTAGAGCTAACACTGCACATCTGTAATGTGTAATGAGGTTTTTTTGTTTTTAAAAGTAACCAGTTATTGTGATAATTGGAATAAGCCCTTAACTCAAAGGCAGTCAATATGCCACCAGGATAGCAGGTAGGGCAAATGAGAAGCAGCCAGGTAAATTCCAAAAATTATTTTACCTCCATTAGAACCAGGGAGAAAAATGGTCAGAGAGGTCTAAGGGAATCCCATCTGTTGGATGAAAAAACAATAAAACGGCCATCAAATCCTTAGATAAACATCCAAGCTTTGTTGGAAAAACAAAATAGCTGGTGAATTTGAGTCACTATGGCACTCTAGTGGTAGACAGCCTGCGATTACACCATGATAAGGCAATTAAAATAAACTTAATTTTTATCACTTTAGTGATATTACATCATAATATCGTTGAAAGCACTTCCACCACCACCCCCACCCCCCAAAATTCTGGTTTGGAACGGAGAGTCGTAGTTGAGAATTGAACTTTGGGCAGTAGTTCGTATTTAAAAAGTGGAGAGAATAAAAGACAGCTGTTTTCTTAGAATCCCTACAGTGTGGGGGCAGGCCCTTCAACCCAACAAGTCCACACTGAACTTCAGGGCATCCCACCCAGACCTATCCTCATACTCTACGCATCTGTGAACACTATGGGCAATTTTACATGGCCAATCCCTCTAACTTGCACATCTTTGGACTGAGGGAAGAAACTGGAGCACCTGGAGGAAACCCACACAGACACTTGGAGAATGTGCAAACTCTATGCTAACAGTTGCCCAAGGGTGGAATTGAACCTAGGCTCCAATGCTGTGAGGCAGCAGGGCTAACCACTGTCGCCAGCCACCACTGTTGTTAAAAACTGCCCTAGAAAGATAATGCTTGTTAATTACTGCTCTTAAGATAATGCAGACAATTTGGGACTGGTGTTGGCCAGCCAACTGCAGAGAATATTGAGGGGGGGAGAAAAAAGAGAAAACAAAGTGAAATGTGGTTGGGAGATAACAAAAAGTGCAGATGCTGGAGTCAGAGACAAGACAATGTGCAGCTTGAGGAACACAGCCAGTCAGGCAGCATCAAAAGAGCAGGAAGGCTGACTTTTCAGGTCGAGACACCTCTTCAGAAATAGGGAAGGGGAAGAGGAAGAGGAAGAGAGCTCAGAAATAAATAGACAGAGGGGGGTGAGGCTGGGCAAGGTAGATGGGATGGTGATAAGTGAGTGCAGGTCAGGTGTGGTGGGGATTGGTGATTGGGATAGGTGGGAGAGAAGATGGACAGGTTGATAACCTTCCTGCCTCCTTAGCTTGATCCAACTTGTCCTTCACACTGTGAAATGTGGCTGACTGGGTTTTGGGCAGGATTTTTGGGCAGTTAAGGATGGTTCTGACTGCTGCTTTTTGGTTTTGCTGTCTATCAATTTTGGTCTAATTGTTAACTTGTTGTTCCTAGAAAAGAATTTTAGTCAGTGAGAAATAAGTCAATGTCACCTGAGGACTGCTGTAGAAGTTTGTATTACCAGATACTTAAGAATTCAAGCAAGATATTCAATTCTATACACTTGTATTACTACCTATCATCTAAGGTTTTCATGAAGGCCTGATATTCATTTTTGAAATGTTTATTGAAGAGCAAGTGGCAACTCTTTCATTTTCTAAAATAACTATCCCTTACCTCTGTTGGATCACTGCATGAAGAGGGATTTATGATCAAAGAAGATTGGACTTGGATTGTAGATATTAATTATTGTTGTTTGTGCTCTCCTAAAGTTACACTATTTACAATAAATTGTTAATTTTTATTTAGGTTCTTAACTTGATGTCCAAGATCTGTTATTCGTAAGTTCTGATTAGGAACAACTAGGAAAATTTGAGGGTCATTGAATGTTTTAATTGCACTGTGTTGCAAATCCTGTGTTAATGAGGCGTTTTTCGGTTTGGCTTGCTATCCCTATGTTGTAACAGTATGTAATTCTGATAAATGTTGACAGTAGAAGTCTTGCACAAAAACTGTGACAATTAGGAACAATATTTGTGAAAAGAGTACTACATCTTATGTAAGTATATATGCATGTGTTCATATATTGTGTGTGTGTTGCATAATACTTTTTATGATAAAATGCCACTTCTTAAAATTTTTAGCTAAAATAAGAGCTCTAAGTTAATGTGTAACATTTCTTAAATTAAATCATAGTTGATGTGTTTATATATTACAAGTTGCATTTTATCTCAAGTTGCTATCAACTCAAGAAGATTTTCAAAGTTAATTGTTTCCTTTTGAAGCTGGAATAAATGCATCTGATTAGAAGGGTTTCCAACAACATTATCCATGCAATTACTTTGAAGAGCAACCACAAATATTTTTAGTTGCAGCTAATTACTACTTTGAAAAACAATGATAGTTTTCTGAACATACCTGGAGCCATAAGTGATGTTAGCTAGGTTCCATTTGTTACAAATAACTGAACTCCAGAAATGCTTCCCCTGTTCCCGGTGAGTTATTGTTGCCCTTTTGCCAGGTTAATCCTATCAGATCAACAGGCAACAATATCTTCATATGCCATTTTCAACTACTATCGATCGCTGCCTTTGAAATTCAAGTGTGAGCTTTGGCGTATCCTGCAAATATTCAGTAAACTTGTGTAAACGGTTTTTTGAAGATTATTTTTAAATCTTATTTATTAACAGTGAGCGAAATTTGATAAAACAAATATAGCAAAATTACTTTGCCTTGCACAACACCCTTTAGAGGATTAATTACTTTTGAGTCATTGATATAATGGTGATGGAAGTTATGCATATTTGCATAAAGCAATGAAACTTGATTTGCTGCTTCTTTATTACAGCTGAATCATATCTCTGATCCCTGAAGCATCTTAAATGTAATTGAACTCTTCTTCCTGGAGTTATAAAAACAAGTACATGTAGTCAGGGGGATAGATGCTAACACGCTGGTGGGATAGTCTGTTATTTAATCTCCTTGCACAACAAAGGGAAAAAGCTTCCTCGGCAGGCATTTATTGTTAAAGTCCAGAAACATGTAGATGAATATTACTACTCTTTTGTTCAAATTGCAGTTTCATTGAGTTTCTCTCCATGAGGCCTAGCAGGGTCTCAACATGTTTTACTAAACTTGATTCATTAATGACCAACCCCACGCTTATGGCTCCCCTCCTGCCTGAATCTTGCCCCACTCTATCACCCACTGTTCTTGGAACAACTTTCTACCCACTGCAGAAAGACCAGCAGCCTGGGTGTACCTTTGAAAAGCCACTATGCTCTCGGATGAAGACTGGCATTCTGAAGATTCCCTGCCCACCCAACCATAGATGTCTGAAAAATGGAAAATTGTAGCACATTTCTGCAACAGGGTCCTGAGGTCTCATTGGACAGGGTGCTGTACTTCTTCCCAGAGGATCAGCAGAGGAGATCACGCAACCAGACCCTGGCAACCTGGTCTGAAGTCACCACCCAGGTCAGTGAGACTTCTGTGGTCTGAGCAGTGACTGGCAGTACAACAAGAAAGTCAATGGCTTTCTCCAGTCACCAGAGTAAGTGTCACACTCTTTGTTATCTCACACCATTGTATCTCTGCTACTACACCACCTCCTGCCAAGAGATATTACTGTAACACTTTCTTTATTGCAGGCAACCTCTCTTCTCACTCAGTCTCATTTCCATTCACCATCCACTCTACTAACCCCAGGATGTCTTTACACTCTGTACTCACGCTTATCTTGGACACCTTCCCAGCCTTTCAATAGAATTTATTGTTACATGTAAATTTTTATAGGTCGCCATACTATGGCACCTCAATTAATGACAGAAGACATAAATAAGAAAAGAAAAAAGTAAAAGTTCATCACAATTAAATTAATGACTCCTGGAAAATGGGGCCAAAACTGCTACACGGGACTGGGCCGAGATTACTGTGCTGGGACTAGACCTCGATGCTGGGCCGTTGGAAGACCCAGAAGCTACCTCCGAAACAAGGGCAAGATCTCCATGCTGAGAATAGGCCTCCACATTGGGTCAGGAGATAACAAGAACTGCAGATGCTGGAGTCAAAGATAATATAGTATGGAGCTTAAGGAACACAGCAGGCCAAGCAGCACCAGAGGAGCAGGAAAGCTGGCAATTTCAGGTTTACACCTTTCATCAGAACTGGGCTGCTGGAATACCTGGAAACTGCCAAAGGAGGCCATGATGACGGGACTGCCCCTCCTGGACAAGACTGCTACACCAGGAGACTGCCCTGCCAGGCCTAAACCACGATTTGGAGCCATTGAAAGCCAACTCATTGCTGGGACTGGGCCAGGAGAAGACGCCTTCCATCAAAATTGTTAAAAGAAGGTAAGGTACCATAATAAATGGAAAATTTCCTGTAAAATAAAGGAAATAAAATAAAAATTAGATCCAGGCTTCTGAGCTGAGGAGATTGTTTGTTGTGTCGAGGAACCTGCATTTTGCTCTGAGGAGCCCTCATTCTCCACTGCCATCTTGGAAAAAGGACCATCTGCAACAACACTAATCCAGTGCCTTTCACTTCCACTTTGTTCAATCCTTTCCAATTTCTGAATTGTGGGAGAAAACAGTCCATAAATAGAGTTGAAAATGTCAGGATGCATGGAGGGGTGCCTGGTCTCACCTACTAAAGAAGAGAAACCCTGAGAAGACAGGGACAGCTGGTGCAGGGATACCAAAATTTACCGCTCTTCTTTCTACTGCAACACTCATGTTAACCTAATTGTCAGTATCACTCACTGTACATTTAATTCCAATCACTAGCTACAATGCCTTCTCTCTGTGGTTCCTGTGGAGAACAGGCCTGTTCTGTCATAAACCACCTCCTTGACTTCTGAGGGAGAACAAGCTGAGGCCTTGGAGGAAGCATTGACAAAGCTGTCACTTGTAACCCCAACCAGCTCAGATAGTGATACATCAGTGGGAATATCACAGTTAGAAATCTTGGGAGCCAATCTAACTACCACTTCACCATGACCGCTCCAGAGCTAGTCGGGGTTGAAATGCACCAGGCAGCTGGCAATTGAAGAGCTTAATGGACAGAATAGTCTCTTTCTGCACTCTGTAGGGATTCTGTGGTTCTACAGGGGAGGCACGGTGTCCCAGTGGTTAGCATTGCTGACTCATAGCATCAGGGACCTGGGTTTGATTCCAGCCTTGGATAACTGTGTAGAGTTTGCAGATTCTCCCTGTCTCTGTGTGGGTTTCCTTTGGGTGCTCTGGTTTCCTCCCACAGTCCAAAGACATGCAGATTAGGTGGACTAGCTATGTGAAAGCGTTATATGTATTAGGGGCTGGGTCTGGGTGGGATGCTTTTTGAAGGGTCAGAGCAGACTTGATGAGCTGAATGGTCTCTATCTGCATTTTAAGCATTTTATGATTCTGTGACTTCCAAAGGCCACACCTGCTCAGGTCCAGGCAGGAGAGACCCTGTGGTTATAGCAGTCAGGGATTTACACAAGGAGGAGCAACAGTGGCAAACAGATATGTGGGACAGAATGGGCCTCATAGCCCAAAGGCTGCAGGAATGTAGCTATGCCATGGGGAGCAATTTATCTCAAACATGCAACCATTTGTCAGCCATTGGCAGGTTGGTGGCTGCATTGACAGCAAAGCCCAGCACCCTCCAGGGCTGCTGGATACATGCATGCTCCTACACTCCATTGGTCCTCGCATTCAAAGGTGTGGTCACAGGGGGTCTAGAAATGTGGCACATGGTTCAGGTGCCCTTTCCTCACCAGGAAAATGGTGGTACTGAAGGCAGTCAGCCACGGGAGGAACCCCACACAGGCTCCTCAGAAATCTCCACTCAGGTCACACCAGAGGAGGCTAGGATGTCCACCTCCACCCTGCCAGCCCCTCATGCCTCACGGGGCCCTTGGATGTTCAAGTTGAGGAAGAACACCCTCAGCTTGTTTAGGCTGTTTAGACACAAACATTCTGGGCATCTTCTGGACTCCCCCATACTCGGATACAGTGTGAGGGCAAGAAAGGAAAAAAAAAACTTTGAGAACACTTTAGCATGTATGACAGCACAGTGTATGCAAAGTTACATGTTTACAGAAATGTTATTTACTTTGTAAGCCATTTCTTTTTTTTTCTGTGTAGCTCCAAACATAACATTACCAGCACATTGCCTAACTACAAGGTCCGTGTAAAATGTAGCGTGGACGAATGTCTATGCTGAGATCCTGCTGCAACATATAGAAGCAAGATGAACAAGCTGTGTGTATATAGGTCAAAGATCCCTCTTACTTCTATGTGGAAAAAGTTGTTATTGTTAAATGAAGTGGCCAGCAATGTGTGGGACAAGGAGGCGTGATGTTGACATAGAATCCCTACAATTTGGAAGCAGACATTCAGTACAATGAGTCCACACTGGTCCTCCCAGACCCAACCCCTTATCCTATCCCTGTAACTCGGCATTTCCCATGGCTGATCCACCTAGCCTACACACCCCAGGACACCACACGTGATGTGGCATAGCCCATCCACTTAAACTGCACGTCCTTTGGACTGTGGGAGGAAACTAGAGTACCCAGAGGAAACCCGTGCAAAGTGGAGCTAATGCATTAGGATTGCTATCATTGAGGGAAGTATCCTGTACAGTAAATAGTTTGTGTGTAATGATCGTACCCTCTAAAGAAGCTGACGTGAGTGCGTTATGCTGGTCTCTCCAACGTAGGTCAAGGCACTCAATCTGCTCACTCCAGGTCTAGTCAGAGTTATTTTGTTTCACATTGCATGGTTTCAATTTCCAGCACAATGGAATGCAACAGCGAATGCTCTTAGAGAGGATTCAAACCTCCAACTCTGTGTCAATGGCGTGTTGAAATCCAGATCCCTTTCCTGTCAGCCCTATTCATGAGCTCCACTGGCTTCATAAGTCTACACATCTCCACCAAATTGCTTTCATGAGCTCGGACATGTCTGTCTTTTACCGGCCCCTGGTATATAAGGTGACTGCATGTGGTAGATATGGTTGCCCGCCTTCACAATTGTCATCCACCAAACTACTCCCCCACCCTTCCACCCCCCAACCAAGCCTGCTGGCCCTTTCCCCTAAGCATCAGTTCCCAAGTCTCATTTCCGCATCAACAGCTCTCTTTGTCTCCCCTATTCCCCATTGTCCTTGTTTCTCCGGACAGACCCAATCAACTAACCATGATCCACGCTTTGAGGTGACCTAAACAGACAGCCCTGGACTGTAAGTGCCCAGACCTCTGACTGACGGTCATATATCTCCCTGAGTAAGTTAGTCCTACTTACCCACCTTGGCCCCAGTGGAGCCATATAACTGACGACTTCTCAATCTGCCAGACCATCTCACTGGATGCCTGACCATGGCCACTCCCCTGGATTGATATTGGAGATTGGGGTGACTTAGTGTGCAGGACCCCCTGGCTGTTAGGTGCCTCTTGGATATCAATGGTGAAGAATCACCTAAGACTATAAAATATGGCAGTTGGCCTGCTGCACATGCAGTGTGATTGTCACCTAAGCTGCTGGCACATGATGCAGGTGTGAGATAGATGTAGCATACTACCATACAGAAAACTAAATGCATCCTTGACTAAACAGTGCGTCCAGCAAGGCAAACTGCCTGGTTGTGTGACAGTGTGGCGGGGCAAGGCAAGGCAGTGGTGTTGCGTGCAACCAGATGGGTGCTAAGAGAGCAAGCATTAAGAGAACAAGTGAACAGCCTTGCTCAGCCTATGAACTCGGTGCTTGTCCCTGCATGCAAAGTGTCCTTGCAGTAACCTTAGAATGCTAGTCGAATATTAGAGCCCAGCATGGAGAGAGATCAAGCCCAGCATGGAGTGAATGCAGGCCCAAGGCTAAAGAAGGACTGTAATTTGGAACTTTAACTTTATTTCTTCTTCTCTCCTTTTATACTGAGAAGAACTATAATATTAAACTTTTAACTCATTTCTTTATTTTTCTAATCTTTTTCCATCTTTTACGTAAGATTTTGTACCCAGGTACCTTGTACCTAAGAGAGTGCCATGAATGGTGACATTACAAACTTTACATTGTACCCCTATATCCCTGTAGTTGAGTATACATGACAATAAAACCTAATTCTAATTATAACAGAAATTGCTGGAAAAGCTCCAGCAGGTCTGGCAGCATCTGTACAGAGAAGTCACTTTGTTTTGGGTCAAGTAACCCTTCCTCAGAATTTCTGTTTTTCTTTCTGATTTACAGCATTCACAGTTCTTTTGGTTTCTAATTCTAATAATCGTTGCTGGTGCACCCGGAAATGGAGGCCTCAATTTCCTAAGCATCCTGCAAGTGGAGAAAGAGAGCCGACATAAAGATTTTCAGCAATTGGCAATTATAGGGTGCTGATGTCCAGGGAAGAGAATTGCAGTGGCTGGTGCCCAGGGATTGTGCCCTGTGATGCTTTTATGTAGTGACAAACATGGAGTCTTTTTGCAGCTAGCGCAAAGCTGAAGTTGCCAGGGACCTGCTCTGACTTCATTATCAAGAATTCTCGGCACTGAGTTTCCATGGGCAGGTTGTCTGATAAAATGCTGCATAAGAATGAAACAAGGTGAGTAATTAGTAAGGTTATTAGCAACCATCTCCTTAATAGGCAACTGATTGCTGCCTAGCAAGAATTATGCCTCAACACCCCTAACCAAGGTCATAGAGTCACAGAGATATACAGCATGGAAAAGACCCTTCATTCCAACTCTTCCATGCCGACCTGAATCCCTGAAGAAGGGTCCAGACCCGAAACATCTGCTTTCCTCCTCTGCTGCCGGTGTTCATTCAGGGTGGCACAGTGGCTCAGTGGTTAGCACTGCAGCCTCACAGCACCCGGGACCCGGGTTTGATTCCAGCCTTGGGTAACTGTCTGTGTGGAGTTTGCACATTCTCCCTGTGTCTGTGTGGGTTTCCACCAGGTGCTCCAGTTTCATTACAATAAGTTACTAAACATTTATTTGATCATACAGATCTTGCTTATTGCTGAAAAAGTCACATTTATTGCCTCAACAAAATGCGTCTTTTTTAACCATGGTGCTAAATACTAACTATACCACATATTTAGGCACAATATGGTTGTCAGAATCTCTAATGACAGATAAATAAAACCTAGAAAATCTATTTTCTATACACTATGGCTAGACCTGACGACAGTCCAAGCTTAAATGTCTTTTTGCTTCCAACTAAACAATTACTAAAAAGATCAACGACTATTTTTTTTCCCTTGGTGACATTCTCACAGTGCCTGTGTCATAACAAAAGTATTTCTAGAAGAATAAAAGAAATGTGTCTTTTTTAAATTTATGTTTTGGCTTCATAATATTTGGATGAATTTAGTTGGATCCAGGCTCAGATAACACTACACGTAAAATTATGTCACTTTTAATTCTTGTTGTATTACTGTATCAATGCCCATGGCAGCAATATAGTCTAAGGTTTAAAACACAATGATCTTGTAAACAATTCTTTCTTTTCTGTGGCTTCTTTAAATTTAAACCATTAAAATTATGTGCACGCTCCCATTCCTGACAGGGAGACCTTAATACATGCAATGTTTTCATCACTTTAATAATCTGCTGGTGACTTGCTGTCAGTATTGAGTAAATTTACCTTCTACAGTATTCACACGTGTATGATATTGTATTATTGTAAGAACCTGATGTATAGCCATACTATATAACACATTGAATTTTTTTTTTGTGTTCTCCAGAATCAATGTTTTAAATCAATTTACATTACCTGTCACTGCTGGAAAACTTGTGGATAACTCTGGTAGATAATTTAGCTTGTTTCTAGACAGCCTGCTTTCTATGTGCACTCCAGGGTTCTCTAACAGAGCGATTAGTCTGCCACACAACAGCTGCTACTGAATTCTTCAGCTGTTTGATGACCATAAAAAGAAATATAACCAGCAAAAGCAGCAAAAAGAAGAAGATAGCCAGGTATATTACCACGTTGTACCCCCAATCCTCACTGTTCTCTTTTGCTGGCGTGAATGTAGACTTCAAAGATGTCATGCTGAATCTGCCATGAGAGAACTTGTAATCTGAAGTATAAGCCTTCAATAGATGAATCATTCCTGTCGTTATCGACACATCAGTTTCTGCTCCATCATTCATCTTGGCATCCAGATTTGTGAAGATTGTGATATGAAATCCGCATTGCTGGATTTCTGTTGACTTCTTTGATCATTACCTGACAGAAAGTTGAATCTACAAATACTAATAAGGTTTGTTCGTCTATAATATAGTTTGCAGTCATATGTTGAACTGGTTTCAAATTGTCAGCCAGTGAAAGGGATCTTCATTATCCAGTCCTGTATCATTTCAATTCCCTTCATCTCTCTTCACTATTCTTAGAAATCTCCTATAAATATATTTATTCATCAAGAACAGCCCCTACAAAGGGATTGGTTGATGATCACAAGTGCTTACTTTCACACTGTCAACATCTAAAACATAACACATTGTAAAATCTAGAACCAGGATTATATTTACAACTGGGCAAAGGAAGGCAACAGTCAACGCTATTATTTCACACCATACTAATTTACAAATAATGAATTGTGTTTTACATGTATACAATTGGATCAACTCACAGGACAGATTGAAGTTGTGCAGATGATGAAATTACACAGCAATGGTTTAAAAAAAAGCTCCTTATACTCCACAGCAATACATATAGACTTCATCAATGGAAGCAGTTGGTTTTATTGTATGTAATTGTTATATTTAAAAAAAAATACATGCCAGATATTCAACTGCACAGAAAAATGGGTATGAAGGGAAAGGGTCAGTTGCACTTCACCTATTTGGTTTTATTGACAAGAATATTTATTCCCCGTCAGGTTAATACTTAATGATACCTGGCCTCTTCAGTAATACAACTTAAAGTCAACCAGCATCCCTTTTAAAGGAAAAAAATATTCTAGGGTGTACAGAAAGCTTCTACAGAGAATATTGACTGCAAGACTGCAGATAATCCCTGAATGCTGCTTTGGAGACTCTGGTATACACTTTGCACCAGAAGCCTGAATTACTGTGCCCCTTCATTGACGGTGAGAAAAACGTTTGCAAAGTTAAAGCCAAGATCTTAGCTCCAAGCACAAAAATGAAGAGTTACAGGAAGTTTGAGTCCACTAAAATTGTCAAATTATAACATGCTCTATTCAAATCCCCATCATTTCCATATTAACTATGCACAATAGCCCCCTTCTCAGGGTCCCTTCACTCTCCCACAATTACTGCTCCACAGTTCACTGTCCCACCTTCTGAACCATTGCAATCTGTGACATTTGGGAATATTCCTCCCATCCACATTACTCTTCCAAATCTCCCTTCTCCACTTCACATCTTAAACATTGTATGCCAGCTATTTCATCATAACAGGCACAATCTTGAAACACCGCATGACTCTCAGCAACACAGAATCATAGCCCTGGAGATCTACAGCATAGAAAAGGAATTTCAGCCCATTATTTCAGCTGGTCAACAACTACCTAACTATTCTAATCCCATTTTTCCAGCAATTGGCCTTAGCCTTGTATACTTTGGCATCACAAATGCTTCTTAAATGTTGTGAGGGTTTCTGCCTCTAGCAGCCTTACAGGCAGTGAGTTCCAGATTCCCACCATCCTCTTGGTGAAAAAGCATATGCTTCTTAGGGAATGTATCTTCAACTGTTATCAATCATTATGTTCCCCAACATGATGCAATATGTTAATCCCAAGATTTGTTATGCAGTTTTTCAAGCAGCCATGAGAGAACATGAGGATATTACACATAGGAGCAGCAATGGGCAATTCAGTCCCTCGTATGAGTTCTTCCAGTCAATACTGGCTGATGTCACCTCCGCCTCAAATCCATTTTCCAGCCTACTCTCCATAACCCTTCAAACCATTACTAATTAAAAATCTATCTCCTCCTTAAATTTACTCAATGTGCCACAATTCACACCTTCATGGCCCTTTGAGAAGAGCAATTCCTCATCATCTCTGTTTTAAATCTGCTAGTGCTTATTCTAAAATGATGAGCTGTCATTCTAAAGAGGAAACAGCCTTTCAACATCTACTGTGTCAATCACCTTTAGAATCTTCTGTACCTTAGATATCCTCTCATTCTTCTAAATGCCAGAGTATAGTTGTGTTGGTACTCTTCTGACCAAAATTAATCTCACATTTAACCACTAAACTCCATCTCCTAGGGTTCAGATATACTCTACCTTGTCTCCTAGTAAACGAGGTATGTATATAATCTCATCTTCAAATGATGTCTCACAATCCTTTGTATTATTATTGTTTACGTCTAAGGCAAATAATGTAACATAACCAATGCTTTCAACAACTTTGTTTCTTTCTCTTCTCTCCCTTCCAGATTAAAATCTAAATATTGTCACGATATTTTAAAGCAGGTGATGAAAAGTTGGGAATACTTCTGCCAATTAAAGCCAGCCTCCCTGAAGATACACCATCACCCTCACAAGCACCAGTTCAGAAACTGGCACCACGTTCTTTCTTTAATTTATTCCATCATGGGATGAGGGCATTGCTGACTAGGTAGCATTTATTACCCATCTCTAATTGCCTAGAGGGCAGTTAAGAGTCAAACACATTGTTGTGAGTCCGAAGTCACATGTAAGCCAGACCAGGTAAGGATGGCAGGTTCCTTCCCTAAGGAACATTAGTGAACCATATGGGCTTTTCCAACAATCCACAATGGATTCGTGGTCATCATTAAACTCTTAATTCCAGACATTGAATACAAATTCCACCATCTGCCATAGCAGGATTTGAACCCGGGTTCCCAGAACATTAGCTGGGTCTCTGGTTTAACAGTTTAGTCATAATACTACTCTGCCATGATGTACTTCAAAGGCCAATCTAGAGAAGGCCACAGTGAATTACTGGTCACAAGTTGGCAGGGGATAGGGTGACACAAGCATCAGCTCACCAGACCATGATGTCACGTACATATGAACTTTAAACAAAAACTGGATGCTGGAAATCAGAAACAAAAACAGAAATTGCTGGAAAAACTCAGCAAGTCTGGCAGCATCTGTGGAGAGAAATCAGAGTTAACGTATCGGGTCCGGTAACCCTTCCTCAGAACTGATGGTAGTGAGGGAAAGGTTGGTACGTATGCTGAAGATGGAGAGAGGGAGGAGTAAACAATAATTGGAGATGGAGCCCAGAGAGAGAGAGAGAGAGAGAGAGAGAGAACAGTTGGGCATTCAAAGGAATGGATGAAGATCAGCCTGGGAGAATGAAGAACTTCTAATGGGGACCATTAGTGGCTGACAATGGGTTTTGTGTGGTAGCAGCCAATATGATGACAAGGCCTGGTCTATGGGGTTTGGAGTAGGGATATGAGAGAAGGTGCTCAGGTCCTAAAATAATTGAAATATTGAGTCTTGAAGTCTGCATGGTCACCAAATAGAAAACGATATGCTGATCTTTCAGCTTGCATTGAGCTTCTGAGTCAGAGATTTTGGCCAGGGAACACTGGTGTGTTGGAGTGACAGGTAACAGAAAGCTCAGGGTCATTTTTGCTAACTTTTGCCCATGGAAGTGACAAAGGGATGGCCAATATCCAATTCCATTAACATCAATTTCAAAGTTACTAGTAGTGGCTCTTAAGCACTCCATTCATCTTGAGCAGAAAAATTTAAATGTGGGATCAACTTCAAAAGAAGATCCTCCTAAGCTACTACAAACAGATAATACAAAAATTTCTGCTAATCTATTTTAGGTTCAAGTATTAGATGCCAACAAAGTATTTAATACATTTAAAAGATTGTAATTGTTTAATGATAATTGGTAGCCCCACCCACTGAGCCCTGCAGAGATAGCCTAATATTAAACACAAACCGTGCTTCATTCATTGAGTCAGAAAGCATGGCAAAACACCCTTTTGGCCCACCTCATTCATGCTGACCAAACATCCCAATCTGACCTAGTCCCATTTTCCAGCATTTGGCTCATAACCCTCTTAAACCCTTTCTATTCATATACCCATCAAGATGCCTTTCAAATTTTGCAACTTTACCCACCTACACCATTTCTTCTGGCAGCTCATTCTATGCACACACCTCCCCATCCTGGAAAAAGTTATCCCTCGGCTCCTTTTTAAGTTTTTCCCCTCTCACGTTAAACCTATGCCCTCTAATTTTGGACTCCCCTACTCTAGGAAAAAAAACTATGGCTATTCACCCTATCCATGCCCCTCAGAATTTTCTAAACCTCTATACGATCACCCCTCAGCCTCCGATGCTCCAGGGAAAAAAGCCTATACAGCCTCTTCCTATCATCCAAACCCTCCAGTACTGGCCATATCCTTGTAAATCTTTTCTGTATCCTCATCAACAACATCATTCCTATAGAAGGGCAAACAGAATTGTACACAGGAACAAAAACAAAACTAAGTTCTGAGCAAGGGTCACCAGACCCAAAACGTTAACTCTGTTTTTTCCTTCACAGATGCTGCCAGACCTGTTGAGCTTTTCCAGCGATTTTTGTTTTTGTTCCTGATTTACAGCATCTGCAGTTCTTTCAGTTTTATTTAGAATTGTACAGAGTCTTTGTAAACCATTGCAATCCATTCTGTGCAGGTAGACCCACCATGTTGTAAGGAAGGAGTTCCATGGCTTTGACCCAGCAAGACTGAAGGAACAGAAATTTTATTTCCAAGTCAGCGTGCTGGAGGTTTGGAAGGGGAACATGCAGTTTTTGGCATTCCCACAAAAGCCCTGCCCTTGTTCTTCTACACAGAAGCAGTCATGTGTTTGGATGGTGCTGTCCAAGGAGAGTTGGTGAATTTCTGTAGTGCATTAATAGATGGTACACACTACTTCGATTGAAGGTTGATGGTGCGGGAATTTGATATTTGTGGATGTAATGCCAATCAAGTGGGCTGTTTTGTCCTGGATGAAGTTAAATTTCAAGTTTAGTTGGGACTGTATTCATCCAGGCAAGTAGGGAGTATTCCACCACACTCCTGACTTGCACCTTGTGGACGATGGATATGCTTTGGGGATTCACGAGGGGAGTTACTCATTTCAGGATTCCAGGCCTCTGACCTTCAGTTATAGCCACAGTATTTATATAGCTAGTTCAGTTTAGTTTCTCGTCAATGGTAACTCCCAGGATGTTGATACTGTGGGATTCAACAATGGTAATTCAATTGATCATCAAAAAAAAAGTTTAGATTCTTTCTTGTTGGAGGTAGTCATTGCCTGAAATTTGAGTGGTGCATATCTTGTAAGCCACTTGTCAGCCTAACCATGGATCTGTCTTTAATGAGTCTGTAATTCTTCTTCTCCAAGCATTCTCTTTAATTACACAAAGATATACAAAATCTCAAAAAAATCAAAGATTGTTAATGTAGTTATATTATGAAGGTTTATTGGTGGAAACTTGGGTTCTGAAAATGGACAGAACCACATAGTTTAAAGTTTAATTTGTTTTTCTATATCGAGCATGTCAAGGGTGGAACTTAGTTTCATTTTTGAGTTCCAAGTATGTTGATAGTGTTTGGAAATGTATTTAGGAGGCAAAAAAAAACCTTGGATGTGAATAGTCCAGTGCTTTAGTAAAACAAGAAGAGAACAAAAATAGGTCAACAAGGCACATTATGACACAAGGAAATGGAAACTTTTTCCTTTTTAAGAAAGAGAACCGTCCAGAAGGTTATGGAGGATGCAAGTTTCTGTCAAAGAAGACAGGCCTACTGTAGTAGAGGTACTGCTGGCTTTGCAATCCAAAGTAGTTTGGTCTGAAAAAAAAGTCCCAAGTGGTTTAATGTCAAGAAGAGAAAGTTTCAGAAGCAGAAGGCTGTGGAAGAGGAGTTTAGGGAATACACGTAAAGAAATATGTGAGCTATTCAGTGTTGCAAGTCTCAAGAAGAGATGTTGACTAAAAAAGATAGCATCTTGTGAATACAGAAGTTTGCCACAAAGAAATAGAGTATGGCCTTGCCAACCAAACAAGAATCTTTAAATGTAGAAATCAGGCCATCTTTCACTGAGGTTTGAATATCAGTGAGGTAAAAGTATTGTCCTATTACACTGACCATCATGTACAGAGGCAACTGGTACTCACAAAACATGTTCATTATAAACAACTGGGATAGAAACAGGAGCCTGCAAGACATGCATTAAAGTTGCACATCTGTACATCACAAATATTTTTCATAATATTAGATAAATGAATTGTTTAATAAATTAGTTTCTTTTAATTTGGATTTTATGACAGTCTTTAAATTTGTATGGAGATGATCATTAGAACCATTAGACCTGAAAAGTATCAAGCAGATGGTGATAACAAGGACACTGTGTGGCAAGAATCATACATTTGTAGCTCGAGAGGAATGGAAATAACAGTTTACATTGTGTTCTTCAGTGGCTTCATCTCTCAGTACTCTGGATGCAATTAGCTGTGTCAAGCTTTAACAAAAGGAAATTTGTGACTTCATTCAAATGTCTAGAGAGTCTGTAATTGCTTATGAGAATGCTTGTTTGTTTCAAAAGGACTTTTTCAGAATTTGCATCAATTATAAAGGTATCAATGGCAAGTTTCTTTGGACAATAGGAAATACTGAACCACATCACTTGGCAACCATTGACCTGAAGAAGTGTCAATAAGAAAGTTAACATATAGACATAATTTACAAAGCAGAGTCAGAAAAACACTGTGAGGGCTTGTGAGAAGAAGGTGCAGATCGTTCTCATGTCAGTGGCACAAGAACTCTGGGATCTACTGTTTTGAGCTGGTTAAAAGTGTCAAATACCAGGAAGGATCTGTGAAAAGAATCAATGGGCTGGATATTTTCCCAAAGAGGCCAAAATGTAAGCTGGAGTAAAATTGATTGGTTACTCAGTTGGGAATGTCTTTGGAAAGCTACACCATAAGGACAGCTGCGGATCATGGAAATACAAAACTTGTTGAATGTACTTATTATCTTGCTGATAATAATTGTACCCACAAAATCCACAAGCTACTTGGACATAACTTCTGAGCTACATTGGGTAAATGAAGAACAACATAGCACAGAAATGTGTAGCTATATAATGCCGTACATGCTGAAGGGGAATGCTTCTGATTGTATAGGATTATCTTTGTTATATTGACTATTCAAAGTGAAATTTATGTCTTTATCTAAACTATCATTTGTCTGCTAATTCATGTTTGAGTTGGCTTTATTCATGTTGAAGTTAAAAGTTATAAAAAGTGAAAGGTTATTCTTCTTCATAGGGGATCATTCAGTAAATTTTGCTACCTTGGCTTATGATTTCCCATCTTTCTCTTGATGCTGCTTAATTTGCTTCATTTTCCATTGTCCAGGTTATACTGAGAGTTAGATTCTCACTACTTTGTTTTAGTTGGGTTTGAAACATCAGAATTCCCTCTCTAAAGCATCCTATCTTGCCGCCTTCCTGACCTTTCTTAGTGCCTACTTCTTTGACCAAGCAGCTGGTCACATTTCCTGATGTCCCTTTCTTCGATTCTGTGCTACTTTTTGATGAGGAGATCTTGTCACTCAGTAGTTAGCAGCCCTGTCTCTAAGCCAAAAGCTCCAGGTTGAGAAGTTTCATTCCAGGGCAAGTTAGCCATGGAAGGAGTGTTCATGACGTGGTTCAACTTTCATAATTAGACTGCTAATTCCTCAACATTTTCCTATTACTCCCCAAAAGAAGAAAAACCTTTTTGAAAGTATGGAATAAACAGTCTTTGTTTACACTCCTCTAAAGTCATTGGTAATGAATACTTACATAAAGATACATGTAATTGCAAGTTGCTATTATGTACAAAATTCCAGTGTCAAGCAGCTTTGTTCTACTTGTAAATTTGCTGACTGCTTCCTTTTCGACACTGTTTTATGAATGTTCCATACTGAATAAACACATATTTCATATTTACAACCAATGATTTACTCAGTTGCTAGCATTCCTGGCTGTACTGGACAAAATATGAGCACATAATTTCACACACACACACACACACACACACACACACACACACCCGTACGATGCCGTCACCACCTAACATGGAATGTTGTTGCTAAATCAGTATATTTACAAACCAAAATAGCCTGATTGTAGCCTGGAATATTCAACAAACATTATATTTTCAGGTCACCAGTCTAAAAATTATTTTCATATGCTGAGTGGCTGTATAAGCTCTTTGTTACAGGAGCCAATGGTGAAGATCACTGCTAAATTAGCTTAGCCAATTTGCTATCGCTTTGCAGAACAGTATTGCTGTATTATTGGAGGCACCACTCTCAGAAGAGACATGAAGTAAAAGTCTTGCATAGCTGTTCATATGAACAGTACAATTCATGTTGGTCAAGCTGATGCCTGTCATTTTCCCTCTATCCCTGTCACAGATTCAGCAAACTTTGTTTTAATCAGTACCTTTATGAACCAGCACACTTGATAAACTGGCAAAAATTATATACCTTAAATATTATTAAGTTTGCTGTATTTTGTTCCAGTTATTACAGCTTTCTTAATTTATTTACCTTAGTGTAGATACACTGTTGTTCAATCGAATGGCTACATGAAATATCAACAGTTGATTCAATTTCTCTTCAAATACCATGATCTACTGTAATGTCTGAGTAGTGAGTTGTGGGTGCGAGTGAGAAGACACTCTACCAGCAATAATGGGAATTGCAGATGCTGGAGAATCCAAGATAACCAAGTGTGAAGCTGGATGAACTGATGAAGGGTCTAGGCCCAAAACGTCAGCTTTTGTGCTCCTGAGATGCTGCTTGGCCTGTTGTGTTCATCCAGCTTCACACTTGGTTATCTAGACTCTCTACCAGCAGTTGCTTTAGTATTTAGGTAAATTATGCTGTAAATAAAGTATAACAATGATGTGTATACCCCTTGCATTATATTTCTGTTACCTGCTGTGTGCTTTTACACTGATTTATGTCGACCTCTTGATTATCCAAAATATTTGATCAACAAACCCATAGGTGCTGGTTAATAAAATGTTTGCTGTAATTATTGATAATTTATTCATTGCATTGTTATGATTTCATGTACATGTATTTTTCAACATCTATACCACACAGCAAATAAATGAGTACTTTCATATAAGACCATAAGACATCGGAGCAGAAATTAGTCAATTCAACCCATTGAGTCTGCTCCACCATTCAATCATGGCTGATAAGTTTCTCAACCCTATTCTCCTGCTTTCTCCCCATAACCCTTGATCCCCTTGACAATCAAGAACCTATCTATCTCCGTCTTAAATATACTCAATGACCAGGCCTCCACAGCCCTCTGTGGTAGTTAGTTCTATAGATTCACCACACTTGGCTGAAGAAGTTTTTCCTTATCTCTTTCTAAAAGGTCTTCCCTTTACTCTAAGGCTGTGCCCTCAGATGTTAGTCTCTCCTATCAATAAAAATACTTCCCAACATCCACTTTGTCCGGGCCATTCAGTATTTTGTAAGTTTCAATTAGATCCCCCCTCATCCTTCCAAACTCCATCGAGTGTAGACCCAGAGTCCTCAAACATTCTTCATATGTTAAGCTTTTCATTCCTGGGATCATTCTCATGAACCTGCTCCAGGGCCAGTACATCTTTCCTGAGATGTGGGGCCGCAAACTGTGCACAATACTCCCAATGTGGCCTGACCAGGCCTTACAGAGCCTCAGACGTACATCCCTACTTTCATATTCAAGTCCTCTCAAAATAAATGCCAAAGTTGCATCTGCCTTCCTAACTACGGACTCAACCTGCGAGTTTACCTTGAGAGAATCCTGGACTAGAACTCCCAAGTGTCTTTGTACTTCAAACTTCTAAATTTTCTCCCCATTTAGAAAGTAGTCCTTACCTCTATTCTTTTTATCAAGGTGCATAACCTCACACTTTACCACGCTGTACTCCATTTGCCACTTCTTTGACCACTCTCCTAACCTGTTCAAATCTCTCTTCAGCCTCCCTGCATCCTCAATGTCGCTCATCCCTCTACCTATTTTTGTATCATCTGCAAACTTAGCCAGAATGCTCTCAACTCCTTCATCTGGAACATTAATGTATAAAGTGAAAAGTTATGGTGCCAACACTGATGATCCTTGTGGAACACCATTTTACACGGCTGCCAACCTGAGGAATAACCTTTTAACCCCACTCTCTGCTTTCTGCCAGACAGCCAATCTTCTATCCATGCAAGCACCTTCCCTCTAACGCCATTGGTTCTTATCGTACTCAGCTGCCTCCTGTGCGGCACCTTGTCAAAGGCCTTCTTGAAGTCCAGGTAGATAACATGCATTGGCTCTCCTTGGTCTAACCCGCTTGTTACTTCTTCAAAGAATTCTAACAGATTTGTCAGAAATGACCTCTCCATGCTGACTTTGCCCTATTTTACTATACACTTCCAAGTATTCAGAAATCTCATCATTCACAATGGACTCTAAAATCTTACTCACAACTGAGGCTAGGCTAATCAACCTGTAATTTTCCATCTTTTGCCTTCCTCCCTTTTTAAACAAGGGTGTCATGTTAGCAATTTTCCAATCCTCTGGGACCCTCTTGGACTCTAGTAATTCCTGAAAGATCACCACTGACACCTCTACTCTCTCTTCAGCTGTCTCCTTAAGAACTCTGGGGTGTAGGCCATCTGGTCCTGGTGATTAATCCATCTGCAGGCCATTCAGTTTTTCTAGCACCTTCTCCTTGCTGATGGCCACCATACTCAGCTCTGCCCCCTGACTCTCTCAAATTTTTGGGATATTCCTCGTGTCTTCCACTGTGAAGACTGACGCAAAGCAACTATTCAGCTCCTCAGTCATTTCCTTGTCCACCAACACTGTCTCTCTGGCATCAATTTCCAACAGTCCAATATCCAATTTTGCCTCTCTTTATATATCTGAAAAAACTCTTACAGTCATCCTTTATATTACTGGCTAGCTTAACCTCATATTTAATCTTCTCACTCATTTTTATTTGTTGCCCTCTGTTGGTCTTAGTAAGCTTCCCAGTCCTCTAGTTTCCCACTGCTCTTCACTGTATTATATGCTTTCTCTTTTTCATTTATGTTATCCTTGACTTCCCCAGTCAGCTATAGTTGCCTCATCATCCCTGTACTATGCTTCTTTTTCCAAGAAATGAATTTTTGCTGTGTCTCCTGAATTACTCATAGAAGCTCCTGCCATTGCTGTTCCACCGTCTTTCCTGCTAGGATCGCTAGGATCCTCTCTTGAGTCAATTCTGTCCAGCTCTTTCCTCAATGCCTCTGTAGTTGCCTTTATTCAGCTGTAACACCATTACCTCTGATTCTATCTTCTCCCTTTCAAACTGCAGAGTAAATTCAATCATATTTTTATCTCTGCCTCCTCAGGGTTCCTTCACCTTAATCTGCCTTATCAGGTCTGCCTCATTGCACAACACTAAATCCAGTATTGCCAGTTCCCTAGTGAGCGCCACCACAAGCTGCTCTCAAAAAAGCCAAAAAATTTTAACATGAGAAAAAGCTATGTGAATCCAATTACCCTTTGTTAGATTTTTGTAGGATTATGTTATATCTCTGTATTGCTGTTGCATCATCCACAGAATAAGAATAACACGTTTGACTGCTTGTTGCAAAATTGAACTGACAATGCTTAACACCACCCAACAGAGAAAGCAATATAATGAAACGCTGAGATTGTATTCTTTAGGCCATCATTCCTGACATTATTGAATACTTTATTGGGCACCACATCTTTGTGGGTTTCTCCATCAATTTCTCTTGCCGACACTGATGTGTCATTTGTACATGTAAAGTAATTTACAGTTAGGTCAATGGTTACAGTAAATTACCTTTATGAGAAATCTTAAAAGAACAACTGTATTCTTATAATTTAATTATTTTGTTACAAACACGTTTCAGGTTTAATATTTCATGAGGCCCTAAGCTATAAGGGGAAATCAATTTATTTTAAGTTTATTAGAGATACCGGAGTGGCTTAATTTTAAAAAAAGTCTATCAAAGGTCATGCTAGATATTGGAGATTTTCTTTTACAAATTGTATGACTATTGATAACTGCTTGATATGCTTCAACAGTACAAGATTGTGTGTGTGTGTGTGTGTGTGTGTTTGTATAACACTAATGCCCAGAAAGTATTTTTTTCATAGTGAACATCTGCAGAGAAAAATCCATTCTTAACCTTTTCTCCTGAAGTGTATGTCTGGGTTATTTAGCGGGATGGACATTTCTACTTCCATATTATCAGCTGGTAAATTATACAGTGATTGCATTTTCATCGAATAAGTTCTGTTTTGATAATAAACCAAAAATGGCAACTATTAAAGAAACCTAATAGATACACTTGTTTTATTTGAAAGCTGATGTAGACAACATATTTAATTGGCCATCTCAATAACTCGGAAATATATTATATAACAAGGTGTAGAGCTGGTTGAACGCAGCAGGCCAAGCAGCATTATAGGAGCAGGAAAGCTGACGTTTCGGGCCTACGTCCTTCTTCAAAAAGGGTCTCGGCCCGAAATATCAGCTTTCCTGCTCCAGTGATCTCAGACTCGCCAGCATCTGCAGTTCCTACTTTCTTGGAAATATATTTTGTTTTCTGCTGTGGTCCGTAGAGTGTTGGAACTACATCAACAGTGAGCTTTTCTAGCCTTAGTCATAGCAACTCGATATTAGTTAATATACAACTGATGACTAAATTTATCATTTTGTTCTTTTCCCCATACTAGCTCAGGACTCTATGACTCTCTTCTCAACTTCTCACTGTGCCTGATGTGTGGTGATCTTGAGGTTAAACCACCACCAGCCATCTCTCTGTAATGAGACAGTAGCCCCCAATAAGACTATGACAACGTTACCTTTGCCTCTTGCTCAAGGACCACTTTATTCTCTTAAGGCTTCCTCAATACAAGCATATACTTACAGATTGCTACAGTAGGTAATTCAGCCCAGTTTAATAATATTTTCTTAAGCCAGTTATTTTCAGCAGGGAGACTGTGTTCATTCATCCTACTAAAATGGTAAATAATTGGATGCATCATCTTATTTCATTTGGACATTCTCTTGACCTAATACCTTTTAGGGGCGGCATGGTGGCTCAGTGACTAACACTGCAGCCTCAGAGCGCCAGGGACCCAGGTTCAATTCCAGCCTCAGGCAATTGTCTGTGTGGAGTTTGCACATTCTTCTCCATGTCTGCATGGGTTTCCTCCCAGAGTCCAAAGATGTGCAGGCTAGGTGGATTGGCCATGCTAAATTGCCCGTAGTGTTCAGGGGTGTGTGGGTTATAGGGGAATGGGTCTGGGTGGGATGCTTCAAGGGGCAGTGTGGACTTGTTGGGCCAACGGGCCTGTTTCCACACTGTAGGGAATCTAATCTAATACTGACATACTGCTGTTGGAATAACTAGTCAATTTTGCACAAGGGAATATGACTTGGGAATTTTCTATGGTGTGTTTCAAGCTTGTAGGTGTAGCAGGTGTACAAAACAACTATTATAATTTGTGAAACTCTGACTTTCAACTTCACTATGGACACTGCAATTACATCTTTAGCTGTTTTACCCTCAACTTCCACGTGCTGTTTATCTTACTGCCTGGTTGCTCAATTACATCAACTTCTTTTTCTGTATGTAGCATATGCACATTAAAAGACTTTCAGACTCTGAAGTTAGCTTTAGACCTACCTTATTTTCCAAATTCTCTAGATGTGGGGACTCAGTAAACTAGAGGATAGCAAAAGTAACTCTTTATTCAAGAACAGAGACAAAGAGCAGGAAACTGTAGTCACTTACCTCAACATCTGTCATAGGAAAATGTTAGTAGCCAGTATGAAAGAAGTTGTAGCGTGCTATTCAGATATTTCAAAGTAATCGTCCAAAGGCAACACAGTTTTCTGACAGGGAAATCATATTTGACCAATTTATTGGAGTTCTTTGAGGAGATAGTATGTGCTCGTGGATAAAGGGAAAACTGGTGGATGCATGGCACTATTTCCAGAAGGCATTTGATAATGTGCCACATTAAAGGCTATTGCAGAAAATAAAGGCTGATGGTGTGGATGGTAGCATATAGGCAGGAAGCAGACACTGAGCATAAGTAAGTCTTTTTTCAAGTTGGCGAGACATAATAAGTTGTGATGCCACAGGGATTAATGTTGAAACCTTAACAGTTTACAATTTATATAAATGACTTGGATGAATAGATTAAAGGTATAGTTGTCAAATCTTCTGACACCACAAAGGCAGGTAGGAAAGCAAGTTGTGAAAAGGACATAAGGAGTATACAAAATGATAAAATTAGGTTAAGCAGGTGGGCCAAGATTTGGTAAATGGAATATAATGCAAAATTGTCCATTTTGATAGAAAGAATAAAAAAGAATCCTTGTGTATATTTAAAGCTGAGATAGATAGGTGCTTTAATAGTAGAGGTATCAGGGTTACAGGGAAAATGCCAGGAAGGTGGATGTGAGGAATGTCAGATCAGCTGTGATCCTACTAAATGATGGAGCAGACTCTAAGTTAATTTCTATTCCTATTTCTTATGGTCTTATGATCTTAACTATCACAACTTTGTAAAAAATCATCTGGATCACCTTTATGGGGGAATTACCTGGCTTGGCCAACATGCGACTCCAAACCCTCAGCAGTGTGGTTCATTCTTAACAGTCAGAAGGACTGCAGATGCTGTAAATCAGAAACAAAAACAACGTTGCTGGAAAAGCTCAGCAGGTCTGGGAGAATCTGTGAAGGAAAAATCAGAGTTAGCATTTCAGATCCAGTGACCCTTCCTCAGAACAGGAACCTCTTGTTCTGAGGAATGGTTACCGGATCTAAAAAGTTAACTCTGATTTTTTTTTCTTCACTGATGTTGGCAGATCTGCTGAGCTTTTCTAGCAACTTCTGTTTTTGTCATTCTTAACAGCCCTCTGAAATGGGTCACACTGTCAAGGGCAAATAAAGATGGGTAATAAATGCTGGCCATGTTAGAATGTAAGAATCAAGAAAAGAAGACCTCCTTGCTCTACAGGTAATTGCCTTTGCTTAAAAGCTTGGCATGGATTTTATTTTTCTTTTGGATTCCTAGAAATGTACTGTGAAGTTAATGTCCATCTTTGAACTATATCCACAGTGATAAGACAGTGTCTTTAATTTGAGAGTGTAATCTGCAAGACTCTTAATTATTCATACCTACCACCACTGATGTACAGTGAGAGTAATTTGTATCATCCAATAAAATGCACCGCAGCAACTCACTGTTATGTCTCATTATAAGTAGATCAATGTCCCTTTAAGAGACACAGTATCTCAGTTTACCTTTAAGGGTCATGCATATGAAATCACTGCATCATATCATGTGATGCAAACAGTATAAAGATCACGTATTCCATCTTGCCTCAAATCACTCATACCATTGAAAGCATGCTGCACTGTTCTCAATGTTGTCACCAGCACCTTGTGAGTGTCATCTTTCAACATGGAAATGCTTTTGTACATCAGCAGGCACACTGTCCTCGACTGAAGGTACGTTCAGTTCCAGCGGCAAGGAAACCTCGATTATTGAGGATCTCCATATTGCTGTGTAGCTGATCGTATCACATGGAAATCTTTCACTATTGAGGATTTGCTTTGGATTTCTCTTTGTCTGGTTCCTCCCTTCTGACCTTACCATCATAAGTAGTCATGCCAGGAATTGAGAATTCCCAATGGCATTGCTCTCAGGATCAATGCAGCAAGCCTTGAAATGGTAACCTGATGTAACGTATTAACTTAATATTAGCCCAGACTCTGATGCAACCATAATGTAAGGTTGGTATGTAATTGTAGCTGTAGTAAATGTTGGTTGGATTTTTCAATACCATGATATCTACACCTAGTTATTTTTTTAAATGTTAGAAGCGATGAAAGAAGCATTGCCACATCAGGAAACAAATCCACATAATTTAGCAAGGCTTCTGCAACAGCACATTCCAAATCCACGGCCTCTATCATCAGGAAGCACAAGGGCAAAAGAATTATTGGAACACCTGCAAGATTCTCTCCAAGTCACAAACATCCTGTCTTGGAACTATACCACCATACCTTCACTGTCACTTGATCAAAATCCTGGAACATCCTTCTTAATAACACTAAGTGTGTCAATCCAAGGACTGCAGCATTTCAAGAAGCTGCTTATCCATCACCTTAACATGGGCAGTTAGGAATGAGAAACATTTGCTGGTTTGGCCAGTAACACCCAAATCTGAAAAATAAATAAAATCTCACTTTGGAACTGCTTCCTTTCCCAGGATGCAGTTTTCAGTATAATCTTATTAATAGTCACGTCATAAAATCACAGAATCACATTAAGTGTTCCAGTATAGAAGGAGGTCATTTAGCCCATCACACCTGTACAGGCTGAATACTTGCTTCTTCCCCATACCCTTGCAAGTTATATTTATCCAAATAATCATCCAATGCCCTGTTGAATATCACAGTTGACCCTGCCTCCACCTTTCTTCTAGACAGTGCATTCCATACCCTCACTACTCGTTGAGTGAAAATGATTTGCATCACTTTACCCTTGCTTCTTTTGCAGCTCACTTTAAATCTATACCCTTTTGTTTGTAATACTTTTATGATACTTATATAGCTACCAAATCTCATCAACTTCAGAATAGTCTATAATGTTTGGTTCTTTGGAGGGCAACATTGGTTAGACACCACCTCAGATGCATCTAGCCTCCATTGTAGTGAGAAAAACATTTACCTTATTCCAAGCTCCCGTTTTATTCTCTTTCAGAAAAATGATAAACCTTTGTTCATAATTTCACTAGTCGTCTCTGTTAGGGTTGAATACCCCCTTTTGTTCCCATTTTTAGGGCCATAATTACATACCATGTTAACTCATTTTGCTCCTGAATATGATATAGACGCAGTGCAAACTTTAAAATTGTTCTAATGTCCTCAAAATCAAATATACAATTTCCTTACTTTCCCAAATGGTATTAAGAAGAATTCCAGCCTATTCTTTCTGTGATCTTTTTGTTGTGTATTGCATTAAGGTTTGAGCATGTTTCACTGTTATCATTGCCATTATTGAACTACCTTATTTACAGCACCCCACTGAAAGGCCAACAAGATACTCAGACCTTGCAACATTCCACATGAATGGAAAGATAGATCTGTAAACACTGAATGGTCTGTTACTATTCTATACATTCATGTAATTCAATAATTCATTCAAGTTTGGGTTGATTCCCATAGATTAGAAGAGACCCATGTGGTCCCATTAAATAGGAGAGGAGATAAGCTAATGACATTTAATTTCTTTATTAGGGAATCTATTGGAAAATAGTTTAACATGTGATCTCTAGGAGAGATTAGTAGTTTTTTAGGGCTACTTAGCATGGCTTTAGAATCCAATCTACTTCACTAACCTAACTGAATTTTTGATAAATTAATAAACACAGCTGCATTCTGCGTGAATGAGCATACCAGAATAGTAAAGATTGTCGTTTTGTTGTGTGCCTTGACTGTGTAAAATGCCTGATAATGTGCTGTACAATTGGCTATTTAAAAGATCTTTAAGAATTTTAGGGGTTTAGAATGGGGTAAGTAGCCGATTGTGATTATTATACGATGTGTTTATTAACTGAGGGATGGACCTTATTGGACCTAGACACAAGCAAAGATCCAGAATGCTTCCAGCTGTTGTTCAGCATGTCTTTTTGTGATATGGAGGACCGCTTAAATAGAACCATTGTTAAATTTGTGTCTGATAGAAAATATGTGCAATGGTTAGTAATTCAGACCAAATCAGTTAAACAGATAAAATTGGGTGACTATGTTAGGTATTACGTATTATGGACAAATGTACTGCTATAAACCCAGGGTAATTATTTAAACCACGCAGGAATACATATTAGAGATAATATGTGAGGAAAGAGGTTTGCAGTTAAATCATGCGTTAAAGATGCAGCAGTGTTAAATAGCTACAGGAAAGTATATTAGTGTTTTTGGGTTTATGTCCAGGCTTTGACATCCACACTAACTGTATTAAGTTCCACTTCAGAATTGGTAAAAGTTATTGGAGGTTTGGACAGGGCATAATAGCAGGTGACCAAGTTGAATTTTTTTTTATTAATTCATGGGATGAATGGCGAGGTCAGCATTTGTTGCCCATCCCTGATTACCCAGAGGGCAGTTAAGAGTCAGTCACATTGCTGTGGATCTGGACCAGGTAAAGGTGGCAGTTTCCTTCTCTAAAGAACATCACTGAACCAAATGGGTTTATCCGACAGTCGACAATGGTCATCACGGGACACCTAATTCCACATTTTTATTGAATTCGAATTCCACCTTTGCCATTGCATGACTTGAAATTGGGTCCCCAGAACATTACCTGTGTCTCTGGATTAACAGCCCAGCAATAATACCATTAGGCTGTCACCTCCTCATATCACACCTTTGTGTTCTTAGTTTCATGGATATGCTCCATGCACTAAAGTTTTTTACCTTTTAAAAAATACAGGCTTACAGTAGATATGTCAGAGCTTTATAAAATGATAAATGGATTACGTACAGTCCCATAAGAAAGGTTGTTTGAAATAGATTTTAAAAGGAAGGCTAGTGATCATGATCCTGATCTCTTATCATAATATCGGTGAATGATCAATTATACCTTAAGAAAAGCAACATAATCAGCTTGAAACACATATTTACCATGTTCCTTTGATGGTCCTACCAAAGTAAAGATTCAAGTTTGGAAAGTATCTCAAGGAATTTCCAAGCACATGTCTATAAAATCTTGGACAGAGAATCTTCCTGTCTGGAAGACACAATACGGAACTTAATCAGGAGAGAGTCCAGAATTCACACTCTCTATGACAGAATGAACATTTAGACGGTTAGATCATTTGACCTTAAAAAGCCAAACAATTTTCCTGATAACAGGTGTCAGGAAGCTTACCTGCAGGCATTCGCAACTCGTTGCCAAAAATAAGTGCCATCTCCTGATTACATCCTACACAGTCAAGAGATCTGTGTCTTCAGATAACCAACTGTGCAGAGATGCACACACCTGGCCAGCTTGATTTCTTCCTTGATTTCTGAGTAACTACCTGCTGCTTTAGTGATACAGCTCCAAATCAAGGTTACAGTGAGTGGCAATATAAGCTCTGAGTAAAGCAAAAATAGAAAAAAGGGAGGAGCATGTGGAAGGTAGATGTTGCAAGGTAGAAAGAAGAGGGAAAGGTAATGGAGGTTCCATGAGACTAACCGAGAGCACTGTCAGGGCAAGGGAAAAGCTATTGACTGTGCAAGGGTGGGGCATTGTCCCTCCAAGGATGGAAGAGTGGACATTGCAGTACGTTTGTGCCCTGTCTGGTCCTGGTTCATTTGGGGTGATAGTTGGGAAGCATGCAACACAGCCTGTTATCATAAGAACATAAAAAATAGGAGCAGGAGTAGGACATTCATCCCCTCAAACCTGGCCCGCTATGCTATAAGATCATGAATGATCTACCCCAGGGCTCAAATCCTTGTTCTTGCCAGTTCCTCATAGCCCTCAACTCGCCAATGTTTCAAAAAAATCTATCTCCTCATTAAATACTTTCAGTAATCTAGCCTCCAAAGCTGTCTGGAATAGAGAATTCCAGACCTTTACTAACTTCTAGAGAGAAGAAATTTCTTCACAAGTCAGTTTTAAATGAATGGCCCTTTAATCTAAGGCTATGTTCTCTAGTTTGAGATTCCTCCATTTGTGGAAACACTTTCTCTACATCTACCCTGCTGAGCTCCGTCAGGTTCCTGTATGTTTCAAAATAATCGCCCCTCATTCTTCTAAACACTAACCATTAAAGGCCTAACCTGTTTAGTCGTCAGTCTCTTCACCTCAGAATTCAGCCCAGTTCATGAGACCATAAGACATAGGAGTGGAAGTAAGGCCATTTGGCCCATCGAGTCCACTCTGCCATTTAATCA
This sequence comes from Stegostoma tigrinum, assembly GCF_030684315.1. NCBI lineage: Eukaryota > Metazoa > Chordata > Chondrichthyes > Orectolobiformes > Stegostomatidae > Stegostoma > Stegostoma tigrinum. The sequence continues at coordinate 36,867,084 of NC_081354.1, read as the reverse complement.
TGGCTGATGGGTATTTCAACTCCACTTCCCTGCACTCTCTCCCTGTTGCCCTTGATTCCTTGTGAGATCAAGAACTTATCAATCTCTGCCTTGAAGATATTTAACGTCCCGCTCTCCACGGCAATGAATTCCACAGGCCTACCGCTCTCTGGCTGAAGAGTCAACATCTTTTGAACTGCCTTCAATGACAGTATTTCCTTTCCTAAATTTGGCGATCAAAAATGTACACAGTGCCCAGGCACAGTCACCTAACACCCTGTACAGTTGTAACAAAACTTCTCTATTTTTAAACTCCAATCCCCTAGCAATAAAGGCCAAAATTCTGTTTGCTTCATCATTATTTGCACATGAACACCCAGATACCTTTTGTGGTACACTTTTTTTGCTGTTTCTCTCCATTTAAATAATAGTCTGCCTTTTGATTCTTTCCAAGTTGTGCAGTTCATTGCTGTAGAATGTTTCTGTCTCAGGGTCAGGTAATACTGCTTGGCAGAGGCAACTTGCATGACAATGACAGAATCCCTACAATGCAGCAAGAGGCCACTCAGCCCATTAAGTCACACCAACACTCTGAAGAGTATCACACCCAAATCCAGTTCCCTACCCTATCCTCGCAATCCCACATTTGGCATGGCCAATCTAATTGACCTGCACATCATTGAACTATAGGAGGAAACTGGAACACCCAGCAAAAACACACAAAGACACAGAGAATGTGAAAATTCCACACAGCCAGTCAACCCAGGCTGGAATTAAACCTAGAGCCCTAGCACTTTGAGGCAGCAGTGCTAATAACTGAACCACTGTGGTGTTCATACCTGATTATTTTCAGGAGTTGTATTTGGATGGGGGTTGAAGGGTCACAGCAAGGATTTACAGTTTAGTTTGAGGGGGGCACGGGGGGGGAACATCATGGAAAGTGAAGATGCAGGTGGTCTCAAGGATGGGAGGGATCAGTGTCAGAAGGGGCCTTGGGACTTCAAGAGCTAGGGACTCAGAAATGGAGTGGCATATGAACAAGGATTAAGAATGGGGCCTCTCAACCCTTCCTGCTTAGTCATTCAATAAGATCGCGGCAGATCCAATTTTAACCCCAACTCTACATGCTTGCATATCCCCAATAATCTTTCATTATTTGCTAATCAATGATCAATCTACCTCCTTTCTTAAAAATATTTGAAGATTCTGCATTCACCGCATTTTGAGAAAGGGAATTACAAAGATTCACAACCCTCAGAATAAAGATACATTCATGGTTTCTGTTTACCTACAGCATAAGTTATTTCTTCAAAGGACTCCAATAAATTAGTTAAACATGATTTCCCTTTGAGAAAACCACGTAGATTCTGCCTTGCCTTACCTTGAATGTATCCAAGTGCCCTGCAATAACAACTTTAATAATTACTTCTAACACTTTCCTCTGATAGCTGTTAAGCTAACTGGCCCATAGTTTCCTGCTTTCCTCTCTCTCCTTTTCTGAAAAAAGAACTTACATTAGCTATTTCCTAATTTCAAAGAAACTCCCTTGAATCTAATGTATTTTGGAAAGTTAAAACCAACACTTCAACTATTTCACCAACTACTTCTTTTAAGACTTTGTGTGTAATCTATCAGGGCCTGGGGACTTGTTAACTCGCAGTTCCAACAATTTGCTCTGTACTATTTCCTGACAATTGCAATTTTCTAGAGTTGCTCCCTCACTTTCAAATTATGATTCACAGATATTTCCAGGATGCTGCTTTTTTTCATCTCTAGTAAGGATCAACACAGAATACCTGTTCAATTTGTTTGCAATCTTTTTGTCCTCCATTTCTGGGGCCCATTCCCAATGAACCAGAATCACTCCTTATCTTATGGCATTTCAATCAACAAATTGTCAGGAAATCATGGTGCCATAGTACATTGTGGGCTGATTGCCATCTCATGATGTACGAGCAATGGACCACAACAGTATGGACCTCACTACAGTGTTGTGCTGCTTTCGAAGAAGTCCAAGAAAGGAAAATGTTAGGCAAATGACTTAGCAGGAGCATCATGGAGCCGGTTTGGAGGGTAAATCTCAAAGTGCATAATGACTGTACACCTCAATGAACTATACTCACAGACTTTTTTTTTAATATTTCAGATTTTAAGCCATGTAAGTACTGTGGATACAAGACCAAGTTAGATGCTAGGAATCCTGGAGCAAGTAACTCACTTCTTGACTTCTTGAAGCCTATCCATCAACTACAAGGCAGAAGTCAGGAGTTTGGCACAGTTGACTACTCTTTGGCAAGGAATCAGTCTGCCACCTCTGTGACACGTGGGCCTAACTCTAAGCTCCAAATGCCACGACTGCTTTGTTTGTGGCAACAGAAGTAATCACTAACTTAAACATGTCATGTAAAACATCTCCTAGAGTGCCGTGGGGGCACGCATTCACCGAGTTACTGACACAATCTAGCACAGGGCTTCTGTTTTCATTATTTTTGAAATGACCCCTGCAGAGGTAAGAGAGTGGCACAATGCATTCCTGGTTTCTGAAAAGTGCTCAGGGCTATGGATGGAACATGTATCCCATTGAAGCCACCAAATCACAGACAGAAAGGCTTCCACTCTTTCAATATCATGATTGTTTAAAATATCTGAATATGGATCCTTATTGTAAGTACAGATCACAGGGAAGTGATCATGATTCTGTCATCCTCATGAGGTCAAGATTGCATCAGACAATGTCCCAGAGGGGACAACGGTAGTAGAAAATTGAAATACTTGGAAATGAATATATAGGTCACACTTTGGTCCCATTCTAAGGTGTACAAATTGGACCAGTATGTGACATTAACAACCTTTAGTGGTTTTTCTTTTTGAGAAGTGCATTACTTCCAAGTTCAAGATGGCTACTGGAAGATTAGCATTTACCTATTGAAAACATGGCTGCTGAGACCATATTACAATAATAGAACATAGAACACTACAGCGCAGTACAGGCCCTTCAGTCCTCGATGTTGCGCCGATCTGTGAAACCAATCTGAAGCCCATCTAACCTACACTATTCCATTATCATCCATATATTTATCCAATTACCATTTAAATGCCCTTCAAGTTGGCGAGTCTACTACTGTTGTAGGCAGGGCATTCCAAGCCCTTACTACTCTCTGAGTAAAGAATCTACATCTGACATCTGTCCTTTATCTATCACCCCTCAATTTAAAGCTATGTCCCCTCGTGCTAGCCATCACCATCCGAGGAAAAAGGCTCTCACTGTCCACCCTATCTAATCCTCTGATCATCTTGTATATCTATATTAAGTCACCTCTTAACCTTCAGTCTGGCTTTCTCTCCCCAGATAGTAATTAAAATACAAAACAGGAGACTTGGCAGTCACCTTCCCCATTCCTGAAGGACAATAACCCTGCCTCCACACTAATGCTTCCTAATTCTGTAGCAGTTATACTTTCATTCTGACGTTAGAGTTCAATCGCAGTGTCTCCTGAATTGTACCCTCGGTACAGATCCAAAGTTCACAATACAAATCTGATTCAATACTATTTATAAATCATTTTACCAATGCTAGCATAAACATAAAATACTGTTACAGCAGGTAGTGCTTAGCTAGTAGGCCTGCGAAGCACAGAGAGAAGTCTCCTCCATGTCCAAACCCATGCTGTCCCGGTCCCTGGGAGTGTTTGATGGGGAGTGACAGTCTAGAGGAGGCTTTACTCTGTACCTAGTCCCGTGCTGTCCCTGTCCGAGGAGTTTTTGATGGGGATGGAGTAGACGGAGTTTTACTTGCAATTCAAAAGTACAGAGGAAACTTCGCATTTGGTTTAAAAGAGTAGCGGGCGCTTTACTCTGTAGCTAACTGCATGCAGTCTCTGTCCTCGGAATCTTTAATGGAGAGTGTAGAGGTAGCTTTACCCTGTATCTAACTCAGTACTGTTCCTGTCCTCGGACTGTTTGAGGGGGACTGCGAGGACAAAAAAGTGTCACTTGCAGCTTAAAAGATTAGAGAGAGCTTTATTTTCAGTTTAATGTAGAGGTAGCTTCACTTTCAGTTAAGAATAGAGGGAGTTTTATTTGGTATCTGACCCCACATGAGGTACAGTTGTAAGAGGACGGAGTGGGTGAGTATTCAGATCAAACATCCATCATCAAGGGAACAACAGACAAGATTTCAGCTCAGAGATAGTATAACCATTAACATTTCAGGTGACTATATTGCAGGTAGTGGAAAGCAATTATGTACTTTATTCTGTTGAATCAATCTCAACTCATGACAGTCCAGCCATCCTGGGTATCAGATGAATGGACATTTGTGCACTCCATCTCTGGCAAATGTATCTTTTCTTAGGTAGGGAGACCAAATATGCATACAATACTCCAGATGTCATTTCATCAGAACGCGATTCACTAGAGTTTAGAATATTCGCAACAAACAACTACACCTCCCAGTCGCGAATCATTTCAACTCCCTGCCCCTCGATTCCTCGGACAACATGTCCATCCTGGGCCTCCTGCATTGCTACGATGACGCCACCCGAAAGATGCAGGAACACCACCTCGTATTTCACTTGGGAACCCAGCAGCCCAAAGCTATCAATATGGACTTCACAAACTTCAAAATCTCTGCTCCCCCGACCACATCCCAAAACCAGCCTAACTAGTCCCCGCCTTCCTAACCATTCCTACCTTAAGCCCCAACCCCATCTCCTACCCACTAACCTCATCCTGCCTCCTTGACCTGTCTGTTCTCCCTGGACCGACCAATACCCTCCCTAACTCCCCATCTACATTCACCTTCACTGGCTCTAACCCTGCCTCTTTGACCTTTCTGTCTCCTCTCACCCTATATTCTCCTTTATCTATCTTCTATCCGCCTCGCTCTGTCTCCCTATTTATTTCAGAATCCACTTCCCTTCCCCCATTTCGGAAGAAGGGTCTCGATCTGAAACATCAATTTTACTGCTCCTCTAATGCTGCTTGGCCTGCTGTGTTCATCCAGCTTCACATCATAGAACATAGAACATAGAACAGTACAGCACAGCATGTTATCTATGTACTGACATCATCATGTTTCTGATACCTGGATAGATCAGGGGCATATTGCAATCTTCCTCGCTAATAGTGGTTATGTTGGTATGTTGTGCATTGCCAGACTTTACTGTCCAGGGAGTTCATACAGCCATAGAGTAATACAGAATGGATACAGGCCCTTTGGCCCAAACTGGTCCATGGTGACCATGGTGCCCACTCAGCTAGTTCTAATTGCCCATTTGCTCCATATTCCTCTAAATTCTTCTCATCCATGTACCTACTTAAATGTTTTTTTTAAATGTTGCTAACGTCCCTACCTCAACCACTTTCTCTGGGAGCCCATTCAGCAAGGTGAGAAATCATGTTGGAAGTGGATGAGATGGAGGAGCACAAGATGGACCTTAATGTAAATTTTCCACTTGGAGCACATGGACAGACCTGGGCTTCAGTCTTTGTGGACTAGAAATCATCTGGCTGCTAATGCTTTTTAATACTGGCAATCACAAATTCTCTCTCCTTTCTACCAGGAATCAGACAACAAAATGGTAATGGTAATTGAAAATGAAACAAGTGACTTGGTTTCAGAATGAAAATCTTTGATGTAGTTATTGCTGAGGAATGTAAACTTCAGTTGTTTAAATGAAGCAATTTACAAAAGAATTGTAGTAATTCCCTATAAATGTTTTGCAAAGCTTTTGATTTATCTCATGAGAATACCATGTCTTTCAATAAATAACAATGCCTACAGCTAGTGTGAGATTAAGACATCAGAAACATTTACAAAAAATGGTATTTCAGAGTGAAATAAGTGACAGTTTATAAAAACCAAAAGAACTGTAGGTGCTGTAAATCAGGAACAAAAACAAAGTTGCTGGAAAAGCTCGGCAGGTCTAGAAGCATCTGTTAAGGTGAAAACAGAGTTATTGTTTTGGGCCTGGTGACCCTTCCTCAGAACTGAGAAGTGACAGTTCATAATGTTTCTATTAATAAATCTATTGAAAAATAACACTATGTAAATAGAAAATTTGAATTGAACTGGAATAGTGTATGGTTAAATATGTCATATAAAAACAAAAACAATGACAAAAAGAAAACAAATATAAAGTGAAATAACACAATGTGCACTGAATTATTGTCCTAAGTATAATTGGCAATATGATACACAATGCATATAACTATAAAAACAAGAAGTCTTTATGAGAAAAGGTGGGGGAGGTAGAAGATGAAATGATGGAGTGGGGGACTCTAATTCCTTGTTGCATTTTTTCATTCCTGCGTGCATAACCTCTTCTGCTCTGGAAGGACATCCAGTAGCAGGCAGCATGGTATTGAATAATTGCTGATCAGACGCTGCAGTCACTATGAATTCAGCCACATTTTAATGAGGAGTGTGAAAGTGGATTGCTGTATCCTTACATCATTCTCCGAATCAATCAGGGTCTTGCAGCAAGTTGGAAATGGCTATATGCCTGACACTATCCATGTACCATATCGTCATGTAACCAACCAAGGAATAGCTATCGAAGTTCATCCAGACCATCCAGTTTATCTGTTAATGAAACTCATCTGGTGTTCCTTATATGCTGGTAGTGACCACAGAGTTTCTGCTTCAGATGTCACAGATTCCTCACTTGCTGATATTTCTGATGGCTTTTCTTCTGCAGTGGCCATAGCGTCACAGATATCACCACCTTTGACAACCTAAAAGTTTAAATGAAGACCAGAATCTCGTCAGCACGATCACCGTTGCCTTTGCACATAGATTTCTCATATTCTTGATCCATTATGTGATAGTTGACATCCACCTCTAGTACTGTTGTACATACTGGCTTCCTGGGACTCTTGTGGTGCAGTGGTAATGTCCCTACCTCTGAGCAGGAAGGATCAGGTTTAAGTCCCACCTGCTCCAAACATCTGAACAAGTTAATAATAAAAAAAATCTAGAATTGGACCCGTGGAAATGTCATGATTGCCTCATTAAATTACAGAATTCCATGTCCAGGTTCAAGTGCCGCTGTCTCTCATTACAAGTCTTAACAGTTTGATTAAAAATATCAATACTCTGAAATCTTGGCTCCCTTTCTTCTGCAGCAATCCTATCAAGACCCTCAGACACAGCCTACAGCTCACCTTCATCAACACCTTAGATGTCCAGGGACAACATGGACCTGTCAGAGAAAAACATTCACATTCTATTCATCATATAACTGAACTCTGCTGCTGACAACATCACCTTAGCTTGAACTCACATCCAATTGACTATTGGGAAAGTATGGGCTTGGAAATCACTAAAAGCTACCTAGTACATTCTGCCTGTTCAGAAAGATTCTTTATGAATGACACATCACCCACAGAGCATTTGTGAGCACAACACATCTTCCCTTAAACAAACAAATCAAAATTTTAAAAATGATGCTGGCTCCTTCTGTGTTCTTATATGCAATATTTTGTGAATACTGATTATAGGCTACTCTCAAAAAGGATTCAAATTAGAAATAACTATTAATGTTAAAGTCAGATTCACCTCCAAAGAAGCTACAGTATACAACTTTGTAAAACGAGTTAAAAAAAAACTCATTTTTTGTGTCTTCAGTGCTCAAGTCGGAGTGATAGTTTTTAACAAGAAATTTTATGTACATACTGTGGCAGATCACCCCAATTTGTTTAGTTTAATGTGGCATTGTTTCACACATTTCTTGTACTACCTTCAAGCTAAGTTGCTTATTTTCTTGAATACTTTTGTTTTTCTGTTTCCAAGGATACAGTGATGTCTCACTTTTGCTTCACTCAGAAGCCTATTTAGATCTTCATCTGTGAGATTATGAGTCCTTTGCTTCTGGAACACCCATTATACTGACATTTTCTGCATGCAAGTAGCTAAGTAACATACAATTGTTATGTAACATAAAGTGTAAAAGAAAACAAAACAATTTTAAAACCTGCGTAGTTCAGGAATGCCAGAAAACTTTGAAACAGTCGGCTAACTGATGAAACTTGGGATGCTTGTGGGTAAACATATGGCAGATGCAACATAACGTGGATAAATGTGAAGTTATACACTTTGGTGTGAGAATACACAGGCAGAATTTTATTTCAGTGATGACATTGGGAAATGTGGATGTACAAAGGGATCTGGGTGTCCTTGTACCAGTGAAAATAAACAGGCAGGTGTAGCAAGCAAGCAATTAGGAAAGCAAGTGATATATTCATTTTAAGAGAACTTGAGTTCAGAAGTAGTTGTCTTACTGCAGTCATGCAGGGACTTGATGAAATGACATCTGGAGTATTGTAGTATCAGAGATAATGGGAACTGCAGATGCTGGAGATTCCAAGATAATAAAATGTGAGGCTGGATGAACACAGCAGGCCAAGCAGCATCTCAGGAGCACAAAAGCTGACGTTTCGGGCCTAGACCCTTCATCAGAGAGGGGGATGGGGGGAGGGAACTGGAATAAATAGGGAGAGAGGGGCGGTCCGCCTCCCCCTCTCTCCCTATTTATTCCAGTTCCCTCCCCCCATCCCCCTCTCTGATGAAGGGTCTAGGCCCGAAACGTCAGCTTTTGTGCTCCTGAGATGCTGCTTGGCCTGCTGTGTTCATCCAGCCTCACATTTTATTATCTGGAGTATTGTATGCAGTTTTGGTCTCCCTACCTAGGAAAAGGTACATTTGCCAGGGATGGAGTGCAGCAAATGTCCACTTAACTGATACCCATGTTGGCTGGACTGTTATATGAGTTGAGATTGATTCAACAGAACCCATGTTCGCTACAGTTTAGAAGAATGAGAGGGGATCCAATTGAAATGTATAAAATTCTGTCAGGGAGGACTGATTAGACTGAAGGAGGATGTTTACTGTGGCTGGGGATCAATCTCAGGACCAGGGGTAGATCCTTTTTGGACTGACATTGAGGAAACATTTCTTCACTAAAGAGTGGTGAACCTGTGGAATTTGCTATCACAGAAGGCTGTAAATGCCAGGTCACTGAGTATATTCAAGGAGATTTTTTTTATATATTAAAGGCATAAAGGGGTATGTAGAGAAAGCAGGAATTTGTGGTTAAGATAGACAATCAAGCCATGAATGGTAGAATAGGCTGAAAGGACTGAATAGTCTACTCTTTCTCCTAGTTTCTATATTGCTATTTTCAACCTTTATAGACTTTCCCAGTCACAAGGGGCATGTGCTTCAGTTCTTCTGCACTGCCTATAAATCTTTACTACAGGGTTTATCCTAGGCTCACTCATGAAACTGGGACAAGAAATATAGTCTCTGGGGGCACTGAGTTCTTTTTTGATTGCACAATTAAAATAGACTCACCACTGACTGGCAGATCTGGAGAGAATAAAGCTGAACGAGCTGCCAGATATTAGCAATGGATACAAACATGACATTGACATACCCTGCCCAATCAATCTGTCAAGCACTCCTCATTAACTCAGGAACTCTGTCAAAATTGGGAAAGCTGTCCGCACAGACTAATCAAGCATTATGCAGTCATTCTCATACTCCAAAGTGTGGTCTCACCAAAGCCCGATAGTAAGCCTAATCAACCTGTTTGGATAAGTTATGACACTCCATCCAGGCAGGTGGTATTTGAACCTAGATTTGGCCAGAGGTAGAGACACTGACACTGTCACAAGAGCCCTCACCAAGGCTTGATATTATTGCAGTTAGACATTGTTACTCTTATATTCAATTCCTCTTCTAATAAAGGCCAAAATTACCATTTTTCTTCTCAGTTGCTTGTTATACCAGCATGTTAACTTTCAGTGATTCATGAACAAGGACAGATCCTTCTGAAGTTCAATGCTTCCCAACTTCTGACCTTTGAAGATATATTCTGCGTTTTAGTTTTCTACCAAATTGGATTGCTCTTGGAGGCCTGCCTGCTTGCTTACCTTACTCCATGCTGTAGTGTGGTACCCTCAAATTAAACATAACTAATTGTTGCACTCGAATGAAAAGCAATGAAAAGGCTCCTTTGTGGAGTATGACTTCATACCCATACCAAATCGTATAACTTCAAATTTCTCTACATTATATTCCATCCACTGAATTTTTGATCACTCAATTGGCCTCTTTAAATCCCCCTGAAGCGCATCTTCATTATAAGTCATCTTCAGACTTGGAAATATTACATTTAATCCACAGATCCAAAATCATGAATATTTCTTATAAATAGCTGGGGCCAAATACTAATCCTTGCAGTACCTCACTGCTCACAATGTGCCAACACAAAAATGAGCGTTTCTAATCTGTTTTCTGTCTTAATCAGTTCACAATGCATGTCTGTATTTGTCCCCTATATCATGCGCTCTAATTTTGTTTACACCTCCTGTGTGAGACTTTATTGAAAGCCTTCCAGAAATTTAAATAGACAATAAATACCAGTACCCCTTTATCTATTCTGACAGCTACATATTGAAGAAGCTCCAACTAGTTTGGCAACAATGATGTACCTTTCATAAATCCATGCTGACTCTGCCCAGTCTAACCATTACATTTTAACTGTCTTGTTATCGTATTCTTTATTACAGATTTTAGCATTTTCCTTAATACTGATGCTGTTGAGCTAACAGGTTCCCCACATTCTATCTCCTTCCTTTCTTGAATTGTAGGGTTACATATGGCAACTTCAAATCTGCAGCATTGATTCTAGAGTCTCAGAATTTTGAAAGATGACCACAAATCATCTACTACTTTTACAGTCACCTCTTTCAACTGTCTGTGATATAGATCATCTGAACCTGGGCATACCTACATTTGAAATTCCATTAAGTTCTCTATTTTTCTTTTTAATGTGATAGTAATATCTTGTAGTACATCATTTACACAAACCCCTAGATTCATCATTACTTCTAGGAGGATTTTAACATTTTCCTCCATGAAAATGTACCCAAAAGATTTGTGTAGTTTATGTAAGAACTTTTTCATAGAATCCCAACAGTGTGGAAACAGGCCCTGACCACTGTCTCATGTCCAGCTCCTGCTCACTGTTCTATTCCCATTTCCTGCTCCTGCTCATCATTCTATTCACAATTCAATCTTGCTACTGCATTCCAAGCACCTGCACACTTCCATTCCCAGCTGCTGTTCAGTGTCCCATTCCCCAACTCCTGCCCACTGTACCATTCCAAGCCCCTGCCCTGAACTCGACCAAACTTAATGACACTTTTCTAGCACACGCCCACTTTTCTAAAAGCACCTCCTGGTCGTTACTGCTATGCCCAGCGTCTCAATCGCAGCTCCTGCTCGCTGCTCCAACCCTATCTTTGGTCATGATCCATATCCAGCTCCTGATCACTATCCCAGCCCTAGCTCTTGCATAGCTCCATACTAAGCTTTCCTGATCACTATCCCGGCCGAACTCCTGATCACTGCTCCAGTGATGTCCGTGGACAGCGACTCGTCACTTTCGCGCTGAGAGGCTCGGACGCGTCTTGGTTTTGAGTCGCAGGTTGATGATGTCATGGCAGCGCCGGAATCTCTAAATCTGTAAAGTCTCGAGGTAGTGGCCGTTTCGAAATGAGGGAGATTCCGTTATCAAATTGTGAGAGACAATTTATTCTTCAGGCTCTCGCCGAGAAACAGGTATTAAACGAGCGAGGATCCAGTTTTTAAATCTCAGCCCAATGTGCTGAGCATCAGTTTTTGTTGACGTCGGACACTTGAGTCTGTTTTAGGGCCCTGTTTTGGGGAGTGGGGGATGTGGTGCGGTGTGCCGGTGCCGGGGTGTTCCATTGTGAGGTAGTAGGACCTCGTCTGCACAGGCATGTACCAATACACAGTGAAGGAGTGGAGATGAAATGGGATGTTGTGTTGGCATGAGCATTGGGCTGTATAGCGAGTTTTGAGAAGATTTGTAGCTCAGGTTGAGGTTCTGGATGTGAGTTTGCTCGCTGAGCTGGAAGGTTAGTTTTAGACGTTTCGTCACTTTTTTTTAAAATTTGAAAAAATATACTTTATTCATAAGATGTACAAAAAAATAAAACCTATTTATACACCTACCCAGTCATGCAAGCCGCTCCGGTTTACCCAGGGGGTACGTACACCAACTAAAGGCAAAAAACAAAACAAAGAAAAAAAAAGCAAAGAAAATAGCCTGGCAGTCACCTCCCTGCGCAGTCCCCGTTGGCCCCTGACCAGTTGGGGAAGGTGCCAGCTGGGCCCAGTTACCAGATAGGGCCCTTTTTTCTATTCTGGATGAGGGGTCTCATATGGTGGTCTTTCCCCACTGCGCCTTGGCGGCGGCTGCCCCAAGCTTTAGCGCGTCCCTCAGCACGTAGTCCTGGACCTTGGAGTGCGCCAGCCTGCAACACTCAGTCGGGGTCAGTTCTTCCAGCTGGCAGACCAGCAAGTTGCGGGCAGACCAAAGAGCGTCTTTCACCGCATTGATGGTCCTCCAGGCGCAGTTGATGTTGGTCTCGGTGTGCGTCCCGGGAAACAGCCCGTAGAGCACGGAGTCCCGCGTCACGGAGCTGCTCGGGACGAACCTCGACAAATACCACTGCATCCCCCTGCAGACCTCCTGCGCATAGGCACACTCCAGAAGGAGGTGATCGACAGTCTCGTCCCCCCCACAGCCACCTCGAGGGCAGCGTGCGGTGGCGCAGAGATTCCGGGCATGCATAAAGGATCTCACTGGCAGAGCCCCTCTCACCGCCAGCCAAGCAACGTCCTTGTGCTTGTTTGAAAGTTCTGGCGATGAGGCATTCTGCATTGGGAACCACACGACGGGATCCACCCTCTCCTTTTCCTGAAGGGTCTCGAGGACACTACGTGCTGACCACTGCCTGACGGCCTTGTGGTCAAAGGTGTTTCCCTTCAAAAATTTCTCCACGAAGGACAGGTGGTACGGGACGGTCCAACTACTCGGAGCATACCGCGGCTACGAGGCCAGGCCCATCCTTCGCAACACCGGGGACAGGTAGAACCTCAGTAAGTAGTGACACTTGGTGTTTGCGTACTGAGGATCTATGCACAGCTTGATGCAGCCGCACACAAAGGTAGCCGTCAGAGCGAGGGTGGCGTTTGGGACGCCCTTTCCCCTGTTTTCCAGGTCTTTGTACATGGTGTCCCTGCCGACCTGGTCCATCCTCGACCCTCAAACGAAGTGGAAGATGGCCCGGGTGACCGCAGTGGCGCAGGTCCAGGGAATAGGCCAGGCCTGCGCCACATACAACAGTACCGAAAGACCCTCACACCTGACAACCAGGTTCTTACCCGCGATGGAGAGGGACCGGAGCATCCACCTGCCCAGCTTCTGCTTCAATTTGGTGGTACGCTCCTCCCAAGTCTTAGTGCACGCCCCAGCTCCACCAGACCAAACACCCAGCACCTTCAGGTAGTCTGTCCTGACGGTGAAGGGGATGAAGGAGCAGTCGTCCCAGTTCCCGAAGAACATGACCTCGCTCTTACCCCTATTGACTTTGGCAGCCGAGGCCAGTTCAAACTGGCCGCAGATGTCCAACAGTCTACTCACCGACCGACGATCGGTGCAGAAGACGGCGACATCGTCTATGTACAGGGAGGTCTTGATCTGAAGGCCTCCGCTGCCTGGGATAGTCACGCCCTTCAGGCTCACGTCCTTCCTGATGGATGCGCGAAGGGCTCCACACAGCACACGAACGAGGCAGGAGAGAGCGGGCAGCCCTGCCTGACTCCAGATCTGACGGGAAAACTGTCCGATTCCCACCCGTTGATCGAGACTGCGCTAACGATGTTGGTGTAGAGCAGCCGGATCTAATTGCGGATGCCCTGCCCGAACCCCAATTTGGAGACGCCGCGACCAGGTATACCTCCGCTGCGCTCCGTCTGCAGGGGTGCTGAAGACGTCGACCAGCTTGGCGTCCTTCACCGTGTCCATCAGGAATCGTGACGTCCAGTTGACTCCCCCCACCCGCTGTCCCCATGCCGGATCTTCCATCTGCATCGATGATGCAGTTGAAGTCTCCGCCCAGGATGACCGGCCTGGACGTAGCCAGCAGGGGTGGAAGCCGCTGCAGGACGGCCAACCGCTCACTCCGTACCGCTGGGACGTACACATTGATCAGCCTCAGGGGAGCGTTCCTGTAGGTGACGTCAGCCACTAGGAGGCCCCCCCCCCCCACCACCACCACCACCACCACCACCACCTCCTGAACTTGAGAGATGCTATCCCGGTGGCTAGCTTTTTAGAATTAGAGTGAGGGCAGGACTGGTTCGAATGCAAGGAGAAGTATGTGGCTATAGCCCTCCCTTTCCTCTCTCAACGTTAAATCTTTCAGTGAGAGCCTATGAATGAGGGACCCCTGGTAGACTACTCTCAATCCTGATGATATGAAGGAGTTGGGGTCTGGACTATCCTCTTTAATATGTTTTGATGGGGTTTGGTCTGGTCCATAACACTGTCCAAATGTCTTTTAAATGTTGTAACTGCACCTGTATCTTCCATTTTCTCTGGCAGTTTATTCCACTTACATGCCACCCCCATGTGAAAATGTTGCCCCTCGGGTCTCTTTTAAATCTTCTCCCTCTCACCTTAAACCTATGCCCTCTACTTTTGAATTCCCATACCCTAGAGAAATTACTTTTGATATTCACTTTATCCGTGTGCTTCATGATGAGAGAAATTTTTATAAGGCCACCACTCAACCTCCTATACTCCAGGGGAAAAAATTGCCCAGCTTCTCCAGCCTCTCTCGATAGCTCAATCCTTCAAGTCTTGGTAACATCCTTGTAAATCTTTTCAGCACTCTTTCCAGTTTAATAATCTACTATAGCAGGGTGACCAGAACTGTGTGCAGTATCCCAAAAGTGACTTCACCCAGTATCCTTTACATCCACAACATGACATCTTAAACTCCTATACTAATGCTGAACCAATGAAGGCAAGCATGCCAAATGCCTGCTTCACCACCCTGTCTACCTGTAATGCCACTTTCAAGGAACTATGTGCCTGAACCCCTGGGCCTGTTTATTAAGCTACATTACCCCAACTGTGAACTGTGTAAGTCCTGCCCAGGTTTGCCTGAACAAAATGCAACATGTCGCATTTATCTAAATTAAACTTCATTTCCCACTCCTTGGCATATTGGTCCAATTGATGAAAATCATAGTGTAATCTTAGATAAACATCTTCACTGTCCACTACACGACTAATTTTGGTGTCATCCACAAACTTACTAACCATGCTTCTTATATACTCATTCAAATTGTTTATATAGATGATGAACAATAGTGGACCCAGCATTGATCCCTGTGAAACACTGCTGATCACAGGCCTCGAGATTGTACAGCAACACGCAGACATCATTTGCTGTCTCCTACTGTCAAGCTAATTTTGTATTAAATTGGTTAGGTCTCCTTGGATCCCATGTGGTCTGACTTTACTAACCAGTCTACCTTGCAGAACCTTGTTGAAGGCCTTGCTAAAGTCCATGCTTCTTCTGTCTTTTTGGTTACATCTTCAAAAAATTCCATCAAATGTGAGACATGATTTCTATGAACAATGCTAACTATCCCCAATCAGTCCTCGTCTTTCCAAATGCATGTAAATTCTTCTTTCAGAATCCCCTCCAACAACTTATTTAAATGGAGAGAAATTGCAGAACTGAGGTGTAGAACGATCCAATGTCCTATTATGTGACATACAAAACGTTGGCACAGTGGAATGTTTGTGTTTATTGAAAGGAGATGGAATATTAGAATAGAGAAATTTTCTAGCAGTTTTACAGGGCTGTCCCGAGGCTACATCTGGAGTACTGTGGGCAATTTTTCTCTCCTTTTATTTGAAAAAGAGCATAGTCACACTGGAAGCAATTCATTGAAGATTCATTGACTCAATTCTGTGATAAAAGTCTTTTTGAAGAAATGCGTAACGCAGTGTGGAGCTGGAGGAACACAGCAGACCAGGCAGCATCAGAGGAGTAGGAAATTTGACGTTTCGGGTCAGGACCCTTTGACCCATTTCTGAAGAAACGTCCCGACCCAAAACATCAACTTTCCTACTCTGATGCTGCCTGGCATGCTGTGTTCCTCCAGCTCCACACTGTGTTATGTCTGACTCCAGCATCGGCAGTTCTTGCTGACTCTTTTTGAAGGAAGATTGGATCTGTACCCGTTGAAGCCTGGAGAAGTGAACATATTGAAACACAAGATCCTGAGGGAACCAGGAGGATGTTTCTTGTGAGGGAGGAGAAATCTAGGGTACACATCTTTATAAGACTGAGATGAGGAATTATTTTATTTGAGGATCGAGAATGTGTGCAGTTCGCTTCAGGAAGTCACAGAGGCTGTGTTGCTGAATTTATTCAAGGCTAACGTTTTCTAGACAAGGAGTTGAATGTTTTGTGTGGCAGACAACAAAGTAGAGTTTCAACCACAGCCAGATGAACCCCGATCTTACTGAATGTGGAGCCGGCTCAAAGGACTGTATGACCTACTTCAGCTCCAAAGTCTCTGATGAAGGGTCTAGGCCTGAAATGTCAGCTTTTGTGCTCCTAAGATGCTGCTTGGCCTGCTATGTTCATCCAGCTTCACACTTTGTTATCTCAGCTCCAAAGTTTATCAGTAAGTAAGTGGTACGGGAAAATACGACAACAGATTTGATCGTAGCAAGTTGTTATTGACAGCAGTGAGATAAATAACCACATTTGATTTCTTCTAGTCATACTGATTTAAGAACAAATGTTGAATAAAACATCAAGGAGAATTTGCTCCAGCAGACTTGTTTTCCCCAAAAAGAAACTTTGGAGTGATTTAGATCAGATTAATTCAAGGTGTAATTCATGGCATGTGGGTCTTGCTGGAAAGACCAGAATTTGTTGCCCATCCTTAATTGTCCTTGAAGAAATGCTGGTGAAGAAATCCTTCCTTCAGATATAATGACAAAGTGGTTTGCAAAGCCACCTCAAAATTTGACTAAGATTCAATCAAATTGCTGTGGAGTTGGTGTCGTGTGTAGACCATATGGATAAGGGCATTAGATTTCCTTCCTTGAAACACTTCACTTCAGTAGTCTTTTTATGAAGATTGGATAACTTTTTTAAAAATCTGTTATTTGATTCATTTAAATTCCTCTGATTCAGTGGTAGGATTTGAACTCATGTCTTCAAATTTATTACTCCAATCACAATATTCCACCTTCCTCCTTTAAATAAGGTGCAAGTCCTAGAAGCTGTGGGATCTTGATAAGACCATTTAAAAAAATAGGAACAGGAATAGGCCATTTGGTACCTCGAGCCTGCTGTGGCTGACCTAAAATTCCACATGTCCACTTTCCAGCCCTTTCTTGAAATCCTTGATTCCCCTACTGATCAGGAATCTATTTATGTCAGCCTTAAAGTACTGTGAGAGACTGTGCCTCCACAAGTGTCTGAAGCAAGGTGTTCCAAAGACTTGCAACCATCAGAAGAAATTCCTCTTCATCTCAGTCTGAATTTATTCTGAGACTAGTCCTAATGTTGAGAGGCACCATTACTTCTATTTTAATCAGCATTATGATAAAATTGAGAACTTTGCTTTTTGCATTAATGGTTTTCTGATATGTTAAAAACTTGTAACAGAACGGCGGTGAATTCTGTTTTACCGTTAAAGTAGATAAAAATATGCTGTCAAATCCAAACCATAATCCATTGTGAATATGGGTGGAGTTTAGTTACAGAACTGCCACAAACTAAAACCATTTGTTCTATATGTGACTGATATCCTGCATTTTTAACCAACAGCGTCTTGATGGAAGACAGACATATGACTATAGAAATATCAAGATCACATTTGGAACTGAATATGGATGTTGCATCGTGGAACTAGGTAAAACAAGGTAAAATAACTCATCTTTTTAGATAGCTGTAGTTCAGCATTTCATGCCATTGCGCAGTTTGGTTTTTTTCAGTGCATTTGAACCTGACCTTTGGTTGTTGACGGAAGTGGAGAAAGACTGTTACCCCAATACTGTGGCATTGGGAATCCAAGTTTTGATTTTCTAACTCTCCTGTTTCATCTCCAGGTAGCAGTACTACATTTGGGAAGGAGCTAAGTGTGGAGACAGAAAGGGGTAGGGGTGCTGTTTTCATCAGTTAGTGTTGCCAGCAAAAACTTTGGGCAATTTCGCTATCCATTCTCCGCTTACAGGAGGTTCATAGTCTGGGAAGAATAGAGAATTGGGGTGGATGGTTTTTTGACGAAAGTAAGGCTCGTACGCCGTGAGTATGGAGTTTGGACATTATTTGAAAACAATGGCTTCAACTCTCCCAGTATTTAATTGGAGGCAATGTCTAATCATTCTGGAGTCAAGCAATTAAAGAATAGAAACATAATATGAAACAGATGTACATTTCTGAGGTACAAAAAAGCCCACGGAAGAAGTATATAATTGTGGCTAATAAGAGTTAGATGATATTTAATCTCACCAAAAGGCTTGATGTTTGACTTTTTTTTTTAAAAAAAAGTCAAAGTCCTGAAGGTTAAATGCTTTAAGTTCAGCAAAGGAAGCCCAGGAAATAGAGAAAAAGAATTGGAGTAGACCAGCAAGACACACAAAACAGATTGTATAACATTCGCAAAGGTTGTAAAAAGGATGAGATTAGTGAAAATATGAATGGGCACATTAGATGCACAGACAAATGAAACAAATGAAATCACATCCTAAGTACAACCCTCAGCCATGTTGTGTTAAGTCAATGTTATTACAATTACATAGTTCTTCCTTGAGGCTTTTCCCTGTTTGGATGATTCTCCGTGACTACAAAATGGTAAGAAATCATTGTATTAAAAACTTTCATCTCACTGAGGAGGCTTTAAGTCAATGTACAGCTCATCAAATAACCTGCTGTGAAAACTCCTCACACTAGATGACTGACAAATCCACTACAGCAGCTGAGAAATTGCGCAACATTCTTTTTTAACAAAAAAAATCAAAAATGTTCGAATTAAAACAGGCCCACTGTATTTCTTTAATATAAAAGAGAATTTGGTCTAATTGCTAATGTTAACAGATGCCTTGAAAAGCATTTTTGGGGACCTGGATGCACATCTTTTATCAGTTCTTTTTGGGCCATACGTGACCTGTGTTTCATTGACATCTGCCCATTAGTTTTTTTGATATGTATTGTTTACAGAAAAATAACCTCAAAAACTGATAAAAGAAAATTATCTCAACCCACCTTCAGCGGCAGGTGCAAATTTGAAATATAAAAGTAGACGGGAAAAACTGGGATAAAAGGAACTGCATTTGCCAGAGAATCCGAGACAACAAGGTGTGGAGCTGGATGAACACAGCAGGCCAAGCAGCATCTTAGGAGCAGGGAAGCTGACGCTTTGGGCCGAGACCTTCAGAAAGGTGATGAAGGGTCTAGGCCCAAAACGTCAGCTTCCTGCTCCTAAGATGCTGCTTGGCCTGCTGTGTTCATCCAGCTCCACACCTTGTTGTCTTGGAAAAACTGGAACTTATTTTCACTGAGCGAAGAGGTTGAGGGGTGACTTTAATTGAGGTTGATAAAATCGTGAGCAGAGATAAGGTGAATTACAAGTGCCTTCTTCCTAAGGTGGGGGAACTCAAAACTAATGGGCATATTTTTAAGGTAAAGGGAAAAAGATTTTAAAAAGACCTGAGGGGCAACTTTTTTACCCAGTGTTTTGTGGAATGAACTGCCGGGAAAAGTGGTGGATGCACTTGGATAACGAGTTTTGAGAAGATTTGTACCTCAGGTTGAGGTTCTGGATGTGAATTCGCTCGCTGAGCTGGAAGGTTTGTTCCCAGACGTTTCGTCACCTTTTTTTTATTTGAAAAAGTATGCTTTATTCATAAGATGTACAAAAAACAAAACCTATTTATACACCTACCCAGTTGTGCAAGCCGCTCCGGGTTACCCATGGGGTACGTACACCAACTAAAGGAAAAAAAACAAAGAAGAAAAGAAACAAAGCAAAGAAAATACCCCGGCAGTCGTCACCCCGCACGGTCCCAGTTGGCCCCCTAACCAGTTGGGCCAGATAGGGCCCTTTTTTCTATTCTGGACGAGGGGTTTCATACCGTGGTCTTTCCCCACCGTGCCTTGGCGGCGGCTGCCCCAAGCTTTAGTGCGTCCCTCAGCACGTAGTCCTGGACCTTGGAGTGCGCCAGTCTGCAACATTCGGTCGGGGACAGTTCTTTCAGCTGGCAGACCAAGTTGCGGGCAGACCAAAGAGCGTCTTTCACCGCATTGATGGTCCTCCAGGCGCAGTTGATGTTGGTCTCGGTGTGCGTCCCGGGAAACAGCCCGTAGAGCACGGAGTCCCGCGTCACGGAGCTGCTCGGGACGAACCTCGACAAATACCACTGCATCCCCCTCCAGACCTCCTGCGCATAGGCACACTCCAGAAGGAGGTGATCGACAGTCTCGTCCCCCCCACAGCCACCTCGAGGGCAGCGTGCGGTGGCGCAGAGATTCCGGGCATGCATAAACGATCTCACTGGCAGAGCCCCTTTCACCGCCAGCCAAGCAACGTCCTTGTCCTTGTCCTTGTGCTTGTTTGAAAGTTCTGGCGATGAGGCATTCTGCCAAACGACTTTGGCAGTCTGCGTGGGGAACCACACGACGGGATCCACCCTCTCCTTTTCCCGAAGGGTCTCGAGGATACTACGTGCTGACCACTGCCTGACGGCCTTGTGGTCAAAGGTGTGACCTTTCAAAAATTTCTCCACGAAGGACAGGTGGTACGGAACGGTCCAATTACTCGGAGCATTCCGCGGCAACAAGGCCAGGCCCATCCTTCGCAACACCGGGGACAGGTAGAACCTCAGTAAGTAGTGACACTTGGTGTTTGCGTACTGAGGATCTACGCACAGCTTGATGCAGCCGCACACAAAGGTAGCCGTCAGGGCGAGGGTGGCGTTCGGTACAACCTTTCCCCCATTTCCCAGGTCTTTGTTCATGGTGTCCCTGCGGACCTGGTCCATCCTCAACCCCCAAATGAAGTGAAAGATGGCCCGGGTGACCGCAGTGACGCAGGTCCAGGGAATAGGCCAGGCCTGCGCCACATACAACAGTACCGAAAGCCCCTCACACCTGACAACCAGGTTCTTACCCGCGATGGAGAGGGACCAGAGCGTCCACCTGCCCAGCTTCTGCTTCAATTTGGTGGTACGCTCCTCCCAAGTCTTAGTGCATGCCCCAGCTCCACCAAACCAAACACCCAGCACCTTCAGGTAGTCCGTCCTGACGGTGAAGGGGATGAAGGAGCGGTCGTCCCAGTTCCCGAAAAACATGACCTCGCTCTTACCCCTATTGACTTTTGCACCCAAGGCCAGTTCAAACTGGCCGCAGATGTGCAATAGTCTACTCACCGACCGACGATCGCTGCAGAAGACGGCGACATCGTCCATGTACAGGGAGGTCTTGTGCTGAAGGCCTCCGCTGCCTGGTATATTCACGCCCTTCAGGCTCACATCCTTCCTGATGGATGCGGCGAAGGACTCCACACAGCACACGAACAAGGCAGGAGATAGCGGGCAGCCCTGCCTGACTCCAGATCTGACAGGAAAACTGTCCGATTCCCACCCGTTGATCGAGACTGCGCTAACGATGTTGGCATAGTGCAGCCAGATCCAATTGCGGATGCCCTCCCCGAACCCCAATTTGGAGAGGACGTCCCTCATGTAAGCATGAGAGACCCTGTCGAAGGCCTTCTCCTGGTCCAGGCTGATGAGGCAGGTGTCCACCCGCCTGTCCTGTACGTAGGCGATTGTATCCCTGATGAGCGTGAGGCTGTCAGCGATCTTCCTGCCCGGCACAGCACAGGTTTGGTCGGGGTGAATCACTGACTCCAGGACAGACCTGACCCGGTTGGCTATGACCTTAGCCAGGATTTTGTAGTCCACGTTCAAAAGTGAAATGGGACGCCAATTCTTAATTTCTTCCCTTTTCCCCCTTCCTCTTGCAAATGAGGGTGATGATGCCCTTCCTCACGGACTTGCACATTTCCCCTGCCCGAAGCGCACTATCGTACGCCTCCAGCAGGTCCTGGCCGACCAGGTCCCACAGAGTGGAATACAGCTTGACCGGTAAGCCGTCGCTCCCGGGAGTCCTATTCCTCTCCAAGGACTTGAGGGCTCTGGTCAGCTCGTCCAGGGATATCGGCCGGTTAGCCACTCCCTCGTGCCGTCGTCTAAGACCTCCGTGATAGACGACAGGAACGACTCGGAGGCTGTGCTGTCCGTAGGCTTCGTGTCGTACAGTCCGGCATAGAAGGATCTGCTGATCCTCAAAACGTCGGGCCGAGACGACGTCAGCGAGCCGTCGTCCTCCTTCAGCCAGCTAAGCACAGAGCTCTCTTTGTGCACCTTCTGAAAGAAGAAACGCGAGCACATCTCGTCCTGCTCCACGGAGCGGACCCTGGACCGGAAGATTATCCTGGAGGCCTCCGCGGCGAAGAGTGAGGCTTGCTGGCCCCTCACCTCGCGGAGGTCCTCCGTGACATCGACCCCCATCAACTGCAGAAGGAGCAGGTTCTGCAACCTTTTCTGGAGTCGCGACAGCTTTCCCCGCGTCTCTCTCGCCTTCCGAACACCCTTGAGGACAAAGAACCTCTTGATGTTCTCCTTCACCGTCTCCCACCAGTCGCCCGGAGACTGAAAGAGGGGTTTCACGGTTCTCCAACCGGCGTACTCCCTCTGAAGCTCCTCGACGTTCTCTGGGGTCAACAGAGTCGTGTTGAGCTTCCACGTCCCCTTGCAGGCCGGCTGTTCGTCCTGTAAGTGACAGTCGGCCAGCAGGAGGCAGTGGTCAGAGAAGAACACCGGCTCGACGCCGGTGGACCTGACCGAGAACGTCCGTGACACAAACAGGAAGTCTATCCTTGAGCGAATAGACCCGTCTGGCCGCGACCAGGTGTACCTCCGCTTCGCTCCATCTGCAGGGGTGCTGAAGACGTCGAGCAGCTTGGCATCCTTCACCGTGCCCATCAGGAATCTGGACGTGACGTCCAGTTGACTCCCCCCACCCGCTGTCCCCACGCCGGATCTTCCATCTGCATCGATGATGCAGTTGAAGTCTCCGCCCAGGATGACCGGCCTGGACGTAGCCAGCAGGGGTGGAAGCCGCTGCAGGACGGCCAACCGCTCATTCCGTCCCGCTGGGGCGTACACGTTGATCAACCTCAGGGGAGGGTTCCTGTAGGTGATGTCAGTCACTAGGAGGCGCCCACCCCCCCCCCCCCCGAACTAGAGAGATGGTGAAGTTGCGCACCGCAGCAGAATAGCCAGGCCTGAGGAGCGACAGTCGTTACCCCCCGACCAGATCGAAGGCCCACAGGTACAGGCGCCGGACCATTTCCCGTACCTGCCGTGGTGTGGTATCCCGCACTCCTGCGGAAACAGGAGGACCGCCCTGACGGTGGTCAGGTAGGCCAACGTGGATGCACATCTTGTGGTGGACTTGACACTGCGCACGTTAATGCTCGCAACTCATACCCCCATTGTGGGCAGTGACCGCAGTACCCTCCTCAAGTCCAAGGTCCTGTCCCTTCATGCCCATTGCCCGGGCTAACTGCTGGACGCTGTCCGGGCTGAGGAAACCGTCCGCATTGCCTTCCGAGTGGCATCCCCCCGCCGGGGGTACGGAGGCAGGAGAGTCCGGCTCTGGGTCAGGCTGGGGACGCGATGTTTCCTCCTTCCCGCCTGGAAGTTCTGGGGGGCCCCTCCAGTGCCCCAGCGGCACGTGACTGGGTGTCGGAGGGAGCCTCAGGACGCCTCCCGTCACCTGGAAGCGTGGTGCTGCTTTCCTTCTCCCTGGAGATCTTAAAGTTCTGCTTCGGGCGGCCCCTCTCCGAATCCCCCTCGTCAGAGGAGCTCTTATAGCCCCCCGTAGCTGCCTCTTCCGCCTGATGGTTGCGGTTCCTGGGCCCGCCGACGCACCTTCCTCCTCGATTTCCGGACCGTTGTCCACTCCCCTGGGTCGCCTGTCGTCGCCTCCATCGACTCCAGGTTGTCGGCGGGGCAGCATAGCCTGCAGGGGCGCTTTGCTGGCCTCAGGCCCATCCTGCACAACCTGGCGCTCCTGCACATTAGTGGGGTCCTTGCTGGGCCCTGGTGCGTTCCTCTCCACCGTGGGGGCTGGCCCCGCATTGCCCCTGCCGGCGACCTGAGCGGAGGTGGTCCCCTGCAGGGGAGCATTCCTGTAGGTGATGTCAGCCACTAGGAGGCGCCCCCCCACCACCTCCTGAACTTGAGAGATGGTGAAGTTGAGCCCCCGCAGCAGAATAGCCAGGCCCAAGGAGCGACAGTCGTTACCCCCCAACCAGATCGAAGGCCCACAGGTCCACGCGCCGGACCATTTCCCGTACCTGCCGAGGTGCAGTATCCCGCACTCCTGCAGAAACAGGAGGTCGCCTTGATGGTGGTCAGGTAGGCCAACGTGGACACACATCTCGCGGTTGACTTGACGCTGCGCATATTAATGCTCGCAATTCGTACCCCCATTGTGGGCAGTGACCGCAGTACCCTCCCCAAGTCCAAGGTCCAGCCCCTCCATCTGTCCCTTCATGCCCATTGCCCGGGCTAACTGCTGGACGCTCTCCGGGCTCAGGAAACCGTCCGTGCTGCCTTCCGGGTGGCATCCCCCCGTCAGGGGTGCGGAGGCAGGAGGGTCCGGCTCCGGGTCAGGCTGGGGACGCGCTGTTTCCTCCTTCCCGCCTGGATGTTCCGGGGGGCCCTCCAGTGCTCCAGCGGCACTTGACTGGGTGTCGGAGTGAGCCTCAGGACGCCTCCCATCACCTGGAAGTGGGGTGCTGCTTTCCTTCCTCCTCGAGACCTTTAACTTCTGCTTCGGGTGGGCCTTCTCCGAATCCTCTGTATTGATGAGCTCTTATAGCAAGTCAGATGAGCTCTTAAAGCCCCCCTGTAGCTGCCTCTTCCCGCCTGATTGTTGCGGTTCCTGGGCCCGTTGACGCACCTTCCTCCTCGCTTTCCGGACTGTTGTCCACTCCCCTGGGTCACCTGTCGCCGCCTCCATTGGCTCCGGGTTGTCGGGGGGGATCGGAGCCTGCAGGGGTGCTTTGCTGGCCTTGGGCCCATCCTGCACGGCCTGGCCCTCCTGCACATTAGTGGGGTCCTTGCTGGGCCCTGGTGCCTTCCTGTCCTCCGGGGGGGGCTGGCCCCGCATTTCCCCTGCCGGCGACCTGGGCGTAGGTGGCACCCCGCTGCGGGCATGCCCTATAGACGTGGCCCGCTTCCCCGCAAAGGTTGCAGCTTCCCTTTTGTGGGCAATCCTTTGCAAGGTGTCCCTCCTCCCTGCAGATGGTGGCTTTGCAGTCGGCCGCCATGTGATCTGACCTACCACAGGCATGGCAGACTTTAGGTTGCCCTGCATAGGTCAGGTAGCCCCTGCTCCCGCCGATCGCGAAGCTGGACGGTGGGTGTGCGACATTCCCGTCTGCGCCCATCCTCAGCGTCACCTTGACCTGCCTCTTACTGGTCCAGATGCCAAAGGGGTCCATGATGTAAGTTAGGTCCCCTTCCACCTTCATGTACCTTCCGAGGAAGGTCAGGACATCAACTGCTGGCACATGCGGGTTGTACATGTGTACAGTCACCATACGGCTCCTCTGTGCTTGCATCACAAACAGCGGGATAGCGGTCAATACAGAGAGGGGGCCCTCCCCTCCTTTCTCCTTGAAAACCTCCAGGAAGCGCTCGCAAAGCTTGGCACTCCGGAAGGTCACGTCGTAAAAACCTCCTCCGGGGAAATCCTGCAGACAGTAAATGTCCGCAGCAGCGAGCCCACAACAGTCCAACAGGACCCTCTTCACGAAGAAGGTGCGGTCCACAGGTGTACCTTCATCCACCTTCTTTACAGAAACACGGATGGTGTTCCGGACCCCCTGACCTGGGGCACGAGCACTTGCCGCAGCCATCGTTGCAGGTTGGCTGCTCCCCTGAACCAGCGTTAGGCCGAAGCCAGCATTAAGATCCACTGGTCGCAAGGGTGCACAGCCAACCCGACATCCTCCTTTCACCTCCAAGATAGCACTCTCGTCCTCTCTGTCCACAAGAGAGTGGGTCTTTATTGTGTTCGAGATGTAAGCTAGTTCACTGAGCTTGCCGGTTTGTTCCCAGATGTTTCGTCACCATTCTAGGTAACATCATCAGCAAGCCTCCGACAAAGCGCTGGTGTTATCTCCTGCTTTCTATTTATCTGGTTAGGTTTCCTTGGGTTGTTGATGTCATTTCCTGTGTTGGTGATGTCATTTCCTGTTCTTTTTCTCTGATTTGGAGCCAATCTACCATTCCATGTGTTTGTTGATGGAGTTCTGGTTGGAATGCCATGCTTCTAGGAATTCTTGTGCGTGTCTCTGTTTGGCAGAACAACACATACGGACCAAATACTGAACTGCAGGAGCAACCATCCCAACACCCACAAGCGAAGCTGCATTAGAACATTATTCCACTGAATAAAGTATATTTTTTCAAATAAAAAATAGTGACAAAACGTCTGAAAACTAACCTTCTCGCTCAGCAAGCAAACTCACATCCAGTGCTTGGATAAGTTCATGAAAAGTAAAGCTTTGAATGGATGTAGGTCAAGCACATGCAGATCGAACTAGTGTAGTTTGGGAACATGTTGGTGTGGACTAGTTGGACCAAGAGTCTGTTTCCATGCTGGATACCTCTCTGACAAAGTGGCAGAGAGATTAAACAAATATGTTGAATCTAACTTTATTGTAGAAGACAAAACTTTCTGGAAATAATGAGGAACCGAGAGTCTAGCAATAATAATGAAGTATACGTAAGAAATTGTACTGGAGAAGTTAATGGGGCTAATGGAGGACAAGTCCTCTGGGTCTGACAACCTGCATCCTAAGGCTTTTAAAAAGATAGCTGCAGAAATAGATGATACCTTGGGTTGATCTTCCAGACTAGCTTCAGTTCTGGAAAAGATTCCAAGGATTGATAAGTGGCAAACAATACATATTATTTTAAGAAAAAAGAAAGCAAGAGTTATAGGCCACTTAATCGAACATCAATAGGCAAAATGCTAGCATTTGTTGGGGATGATGTTACATAGTACTTGAAAATCATATGATTAAACATAGACCATATGGATTATAAGAAAAATAAATCTTGTTTGACAACACTGTTAGAGATGTTTAAGGATACAATTAGGATGGATGGGGGGGAGCTAATGGATGCGATGTTTTTGAGATTTCAAAGCACAATCGATAATATGCTGCACGAGATTGTTACAAAAAAGTGGACTCAATGAAAGTGGTTTATTATATTAACATATGTTGAAAACTGGATAATAAATGGGAAACAGTGGATTAAAATGGCGCTTGAGTTGACAGAATGTAATTGTAATTGGTGGGGTAATGTTAGGATCAGTACTTGAGACTTGGCTATTTACAATATCTATCAATGACTTGGATGTAAAAACTGAGGACAAAGTGGGAAAGTAAGTGATAATGAAAATGCAAAGCAGCTTTAGTAGGGTACAGATGGGTTGAATGAAAGAGTAAAAATATCGCAGATGGAACACAGTATATTAAAACTTGAAATTATTCACTTTAATAAGCAAAGAAACAAAATACATCTTTTGAACAGAAAGAGATTGAAAAATTTTGATTTCACAGGAGCTTGGGTACCATGTACATACATCATAGTTCACTTGCAGATACAGCAAGCATAAGGCAGGAAAAGAAATGTTGGGTTCTGTTACAAAGGGTGTGGAATATAAGTGTAAAATCATCTCAATGCAATTTTAGAGGACATTGATGAGAACATGGCTGGAGGACTCGCTTGCAGTTTTGGCTTCCTTACCCTATTATAGACGTAATGACCTATTGGGAAATTTTACTTGTTACTGGAAGGAGGGAATTGTCCAATACCAAGAGATTGAATGAACTAGGCCCTATTTTCCTGGAAGTTTGGAAGAATGAGAGATTATATAATGGAAACACACAAATCCTTAAGTGCCTTCATGTAATCGATGCTGAGGAAAGTATTCCTTCTAATTGGGAGCCCAGAACATGGTGTAATGGTGCGAATAAAGAATTGTTCATTAAGGACTGAAATGAAGAAACATTTCTTCACTCCAAATGTTTGTGAATGCTTGAAATTCTCTACTACAGAGTTGTGATGCAAAGTTATGAGTATATCAAGGCAGAAGTTATACTTTGGACAGAAAGGGATATGAGGATGATGAGAAAATTAAACCTAGTTAAAACATTGGTCATGATCATATTGAAAAGTGGAACAGGCCCAAAAGACTAAACAGCTTACTAGCCACTATTTCTTAAATGTTATGATTAAAGACTCTAGTTTATCTGTTCAATGTTTGATGTGGTTCTCCATTCTGGCTCTGCTAACTCTAATCTCAAACCATTTGCTTTAGTCCTGTTAATCTCTTGATGCTGCTGCATTGTGGTTGAGGGTAAAGGATTGCCATAAAGCTAGCGAGTTGATTGCTGTCAGTGACTGGCACAGTATGACCTGTAGTAGATACAGCAGTAAACTTTTTAAGAATAATTAATTAAAGTACAATCGAATTCTGATAAAACTGATTGCGTAAAATTTAAAATATGGGGAGAGAGAACGGCCTGAGTGAACCTTGGAATCGTATAATATAAAATCTCAGTATGTAACTGTGCTTAATGGTAACTGGGAATGGGCTACAGTAACATGAGACTTCTAGCAAGCCGAGGAATGGGTGTGTGCAACAGGCGCTGATTGTTACGTAGATTGTTGAGAGCAGAGAATTTGGAAGAGAAAGACAAAGAAAAATGGTTCTCTTCCCCAAAGGATGCAATGGCTTGAGAAAATTAAGCACTTCACTACAAAGTCATTTCTATGGCACAGTTTTTGTATTTCCTTCCTGTTCAAGAGGTGTCAATAGCAATGGCTTAAGGTGTCACTTGTTTTCTATTGGGATGCCAAGTGCACCCAGGTCTGTGCCAGAGACCTGCCAATTCCAAACTTTGAACACTACAAAACAGTGGCTCTATGAAAATTAAATGCTGGTATAGATTTAAAGTAAAACTCTCCTCCAAGAAGGAAATTATGTTGCTTATCCAAAGTGACAGACCACATAGGTTTAAAGAAGGACTTGTGAAGAGACACACTGTGATTGGCAGTTACACAATTAACAAATTGTTTCATTCCTCCTTCAGAATGTAGGAAAATTATTTCTGGAGTGAGGAAGTAATAACAAAAAGGCATGCTAAGAAAGAGATGACTAAATAAAACCTTGCGAGTTTTGAGGAGATTTGTAGCTCAGTTTGAGGTTCTGGATGTGAGTTTGCTCGCTGAGCTGGAAGGTTAGTTTTCAGACGTTTTGTCACCATTCTAGGTAACATCATCAGTGAGCCTCCGACGAAGCGCTGGTGTTATGTCCCGCTTTCTATAGAATTCAATGAGAAGCAAGAAAGCGGGACATAACACCAGCGCTTCGTCGGAGGCTCACTGATGATGTTACCTAGAATGGTGACGAAATGTCTAAATAAAACCTTGTTCTTTGTCTACTTTTCTTTATTCAATTATTTTTGCCAAGAAAAATTATTTCGCCAAGATAGCGGGAAAGCTTCTTGCTTATCATTGAATAACGTCAAAATTTTTAACCTTTATCTAAATATCTGGCCCCGGGTTAAAGTATTTTAAGTCCAGATCAGGCATCTTTGTTGTATTGTAATATGATTTTAATATTGTCCATTATTATGCAGAGATGGTTTTTCTTTTTTCGAGTTGAAATCAAAGTTGCTAACTTTGTCTTTAACTGTCATTTCAGAGTCCTTGCACAAGTATCATGTGAACTTGTTACTCCCAAACCTAGTCGGCCTACAGAGGGCATAATTTTCTTCAATTTGGAGCTCTCTCCGATGGCTTCTCCTACATTTGAAGCTGGCCGGTTAGTCTGGCATGCATGTAACAATAGAAAATTGCAATTATTAATAATGTTCCACCTACCAACTTGTTTACCGTTTTGACATTTGAATGTTTATGCTCCCTTTTATGAAGACGGGAAGTGCTTTGACACTGTGCATTCATGTTACTTTGTGTTTGTACCTTTTCTCTTTACAATGATTGTGTAGCTAAAAACATTTATTTGTAAGTAAGCTGATAGTGCAGTTGTAAAAACTGAATTTTCAGTGTTTTCATCCAGTTAAAGTTGGACTGCATGTCTTGGAGATTTAACAGTTTAGATGTGCATACAAGTATCAGTTTTATAACAGCTCTTGCCAATACTTTGAAAATGTAATAAATTTTGCTACCAATTTCTGCCGTTCCCTCGCCTTCACATGGCCCATCTGACTCTTCCCTTTCTTTCTTCAGATTTTCTATCTCCATTTCTGAGAATAAGCTGTGCCTTAATTATACTTTCTCCTGCCACATTCTTGTAAGACTGTTATTCTCTAAGTTCCTCTGTCACCTTTGCATCCATCCTGATGACGGAGCCTTCTATAATTGGTGCTTCTGATGGGTTTTTTTCTAATTGAGGATTCATCATGGCTGTTAGTCTCCATCCAATTTCTTGCATTTTGGTCTCATGCCTTCTCCTCGTTTCTAGAAACATGAATTAGCACACCTTGTCCGTCCCTTCAATGTCAACAAATCATCCAGGACCACGTATGCCACCTTCGGCTACCACCAAACATCTGTTCTGAGCAGACCGTTCCTCCTGTGACATTCCAGTTCACCTATGATTTTTCTTTACAGCCCCACCACCAATAGCACCTCCTCTCCCACAGCAAATTCCTGTGCAAGCATAGGAGATGCAACATGTTTGTTCTTTCCTCTGCTACTGATAAGGCCCACGAACACACTTTGCAGTTTAAAAAGTGACTTATTGATCCTCCTTTCAACTTAGTGTACCACGTTGAAGGAATGTCATAGAGTCGAGCAGCATGGCAACAGATCTTTTGGTCTAACCTGTCCATGCTGAACATAATCCCAAACCAAACTAGTCCCACCTGCTTGCTCTTGGCCCATTTGCCTGCAAACCTTTCTTATTCATATATCTATTCAAATGTCTTTTAAACATTGTAGTTATACCTGCATCCACCATTTCCTCAGGAAGTTTTCTCCACACATGAACCAGCCTTTGTGTAAAAGAAAAAAAATTGCCTCTCATGTATTTTTTAAATCTCTCTCTCCTCTCACCTTAAAAATGTGCCCCCTGTCTTGAAGTCCCCCATCCTGGGGGAGAAAAAAAACTACCATTAATTCTATCTATACCTATCTATTTATAAACTTCTAGCAGGTTGCCTGTCAACCTCCTATGCTCCAATGGAAGAAGTCACATCCTATCCAGATTTTCTTTATAACTCAAACCTTCCATACCCAGTAACATCCTGGTAAATCTGTTCTGAACCCTCTGCAGCTTGATAATATCCTGTCTATAACTGGGTGACCAGAACTGGTCACAGTATTTCAGAAGAGACCTCACCAATGTCCTGTACA
Organism: Stegostoma tigrinum; assembly: GCF_030684315.1. Lineage (NCBI taxonomy): Eukaryota > Metazoa > Chordata > Chondrichthyes > Orectolobiformes > Stegostomatidae > Stegostoma > Stegostoma tigrinum. Next base: position 36,835,657 of record NC_081354.1, on the reverse strand, counting down.
ACCCCAAAGTAACTTCCCAACTTCATTACCCATAGGACTGAGCAATGAAGGCAAGCACGCTGAATGCCTTTTTAACCACCCTGTCCATATGTGATATAGACTTCAAAGAATTATGTACCTGCACCCCTAGGTCCCTCTGCTCTATAGCCCTACCTTAGGCCTTACTATTAATTGTATAAACCCTACCCTTGTTTACTGTACCAAAATGCAATACTTCACAATACCTCACATTTATCCAGGTTGAACTTCATCTGCCATTTTTTTTTGGCCCATTGACCTATTTGATGAAGACCCCTTTGTAATCTTAGCCTTCTTCACTGTCTGCTATGCCACCAAGTTTGGTGTTGTCCACAGACTTACTAACCATGCCTTCTATGTTCTCATCCAAATCATTTCTATAAATGACAAACAAAAGAGGACCCAGAACTGATCCCTGTGGAACACTGCTGGCCACAGGCCACCAGTCTGAAAAGCAACCCTTCACCATGTCTGCTCCACTGTTTGCAGTCCAAAGGCAGACTGGGTGAATGCTTTGCGAGTTACCCCTGTTTATTCTTCAAGTGTCATCCTTGACCTACCGTCACTTGCCATTTTCTGTTTTTATTTTCAGGACTTGCATCAAAGTATTTCCTGATTCAGTGACATTTTTGTAAAAAATTGAAACATACTGTAAATGTAACAATCTTCAGCATGAGACCAGGATTTCTGTTCCTACGTAACTGTAAAAGCTATATGGAAATGGCATCCATATCATTTTGAATTCATTAGCTTTGGGCATTATAAGAAGTGAATTAATTATTATAAAAGCACAGAAAACCCTACAAATATGCTGCAGATCAGGCAACATCTGTGAACTAAATTTATATCTGATCAATTGCCTTTCCTCTCAGCTGGAAGAAGTTAGTGGTGTAGCAGATTTTAAGCAAGTATAGCTGCGGATGGGAAGAACTGAGAAGAATGCAAAAATTTCAAAGAATTGCAGATGCAGTAAATCAGCAACAAAAACAGCTGAAAAAACTCAGATCTCACAGCATTTCCAGAGAGAAAGCAGACTTAATGTTTTGGGTCCAGTGATTCTCCTTCAGAATAAAGAGGAATGTCTGTGTTAGAATGGAAAGCAGATGAGATTAAATGATAAAAGGCTGATGTTGCAAGGCAAAAGAGATTGTTATAGAGCAATAAAGAAACCAAAAGTATGGAAGAGGTGTAAATATCAAGGAATAGTGTAGGTTAGATGGGCTTGAGATCGGTATGACAGGTCGGCACAACATCGAGGGCCAAAGGGCCTGTACTGTGCTGTAATGTTCTATGTTCTATGTTCTAACACTAACTAGCTGTCAAGAGACACGACCAATTCTAACAGATCTCAATACACACGGACAGAGATGGACACAAATTCAACTGGGACAAAGCATCTATAATAGCACGAGCCAAATGGAAACATGCTATTGAATTCCTGGAGGCCTAGTGTTCCAACCAGAACTCCATCAACAAACACATTGAACTGGACCCAATTATACAAACCACTGAAAACCTGAGCCGGAAGTGATGCCAACCACCCTAGCAAACTGCGGCATGTAAATAACAAGCAGGACAGAACACCAGTGCTTCACTGGGGGTGCACCAATGATGTTAACTAACAGGGTGGCAAAATGTCTGCAACCAAATACACCAGTTCAGTGAGCAAATCTACAACCTCATCCACAACCCAAATTACAAATCTTCTCAGTTTTAGATGTCCAAAATTTGCTGCAGAAGTATTGGGTTTAGAATACTGCAGAGTACCTAATCAAAAGAATAAGCCATTCCTTGAGTTTCGCTGGAACAATGTAGGGTCAGTGAGATCAGAGTGGGAATGAATTACACCTTTGAATATTCAGCTGAAATATGCATCCAATGTGGCCACCTTTGCTCTGAAGGAATGTCTGGACTTGAATGTCTCTTTGTATCTCTAGTTAAGGTAAGACACTTGAAATGCCCTTGAATCCATCAATCATTTAATTAAAAGAGAGGATTTTTATTCTGTTTTTAATAACCTTTATGGTCAAAGCTGATGGCACTTTTTTTGACAAGTCAGAACTCAGTAAAACCTGGCTTGATTGATCATGAGATAGATAACACAGTGTGGAGCTGGAGTAACAAAGCAGGCCAGACACCATCAGAGGAACAAGACAGCTGACATTTTGGGTTAAGCCCCTTTTTCAGAAATGGAGGGGGAGGGGAGCTCAGAAATAAATAGAGAGGAGGGGTAGGGCTGGGGAAGGTAGGTAAGATGGAGATAGGTGAGTGCATGTAGGCAGTGATAGGGATTGGTCAGTGAGGTGGGAGGGGTGCATAGGTGGGAGAGAAGATGGATAGGTTGTGTCAGGTCATGGGGGTGGGGATAGAGGGAGGGTTGCTCATGGGCTGAGGCCAGGGATGGGGATGCAGAGAAATAAACTTTGATGTTTTAGAAACAGTTCACATTACAGAAGAGGAAGTTCAGGATGCCTTAGAGAATATAAAGGTAAATAAATCTCTGGAGCCTGATCTAATGTATCCCAGAATGTTGTGGGAAGTAAGGGAGGAAATTATGAGACCCCTTGCAGAAATATTTATATCAACTATGGGTGAGGTGCCTGATGACTGGAGGGTGGCAAATGTTGTACCTTTAAGAAAGGTTGCAAGGGGAAGCTGGGGAACTACAGATCAGTGAGCCTGACTTTGGTTTTGGTAAATTGTTAGAGGTGATTATACAAGATAACATTTGTAGACTTCTAGGGAGGGAACAATAGATTAGGGATAGCATGATTTTGTGCAAGTAAAGTAGGGTCTCACTAATTTGATTGCGTTTTTTCAGGAAGTTGTCAAAAAGGTGGTTGATGGCAGAGCAGTAAACTTTGTTTATTTGGATTTTAGTGAAGCCTTTAACAAGGTTCTGCATGATAGACTAATTAGTAACGTTAGGCCACATGGGATTTGGAGTGAGCTTTCCCATCGGATACATAATTGGCTTAATGGCAGGAGACAAGTAATGGTGGAGGGATGTCTTTTGGGATGGAGGCTTGTGACCAGCAGTGTTCCACAGGTACAACAAGGTGTAGAGCTGGATGAACACAGCAGGCCGAGCAGGAAAGCTGACGTTTCGGGTCCAGACCCCCCCCTTCTATTTTCTGAAGAAGGGTCCAGACCCGAAACGTCAGCTTTCCTGCTCCTCTGATGATGCATGGCCAGCTGTGTTCATCCAGCTCTGCACCTTGTTACCTCAGATTCTCCGGCATCGACAGTGCCTACTATCTCAGAATCAGTGTTCCACAGGGATTGGTTCTGGGTCCTCTTTTGTTTGTCATTTATATAAATGACTTGGATGAGAATATTGAAGGCATGGTTCGTAAGTTTGCAGATGATACCAAAATTGGTGGCATAGTAGTCAGTGAAGAACGTTTTCTGAGATGACAAAGGGATCTTGGTCCAATGGGTCAATGAGCTCAAAAATGGCAGATGGAGTTCAATTTGGATAAATGTGAGGTTTTGCATTTTGGTACAACAAACAAGTGTAAATCTTATACAGTTAATGGTAGGGCCTTGGGTAGTGTTGTAGAACAGAGGGACCTAGGGGTGCAGATGCATAATTCTCTGAAGTTTGTGTCACACATAAGGCTGGTTAAAAAGGCATTTGGCATGTTTGCCTTCATTGTTCACTCCTTTGAGTAAAGGATTGGGAAGTCATGTTGAGGTTATACAGGACATTGATGAGGCCTCTTCTGCAATACTGTGTTGAGTTCTGGTTGCCCAGTCATAGGAAAGGTATTATCCAGCTAGAGAGGGTTCAGAAGAGTTTTACCAGGATGTTGCTTGGTATAGAAGGTTTGAGTTGTAAAGAAAGGCTGGATAGGCTGGGACTTCTTCCATCGGAGCGTAGGAAGTTGAGAGGCAACCTGATAGAAGTTTATAAAATAATGACAGGTATAGATACAGTTGATAGTCATCATCTTTTCCCTTAAGATGGGGAAGTTCAAGACTATGGGCCACATTTTTAAGGTGAGAGGAGAGAGATTTAAAAAAGACATGAGGCAAATTTTTTACACCTGCTTTTTGCCTGCTTGAGTGCAATCCCAACAACACTTGAAATTTTACTGCATCCAAAACAAAATAGCCCACTTGATTGACATTACATCCACAAACATTCATTTGAAGTACTGTGCACCATGTACAAGATGCACTGTATAAATTTGCCAAGGCTCCTTAGACAAGCATCTTCCAAGCCCACGACCAATTCCATCTAGAAGGACTAGGGCAGCATATACATGGGAACACCAGCACCTGTTTGTTCCCCTCCAAGCCTCTCACCATCCTGACTTTGAAATATACCCCTGTTCCTTCAGTCTCGCTGCGTCAAAGGTCTGGAACTACTCCCTTAACAACAGCGTGTGTCCTACAAAAATGGAGTGTAATGGTTCAAGAGGACAGCTCACCACCAACTTCTCATGGGCAATTAAGGATAACTAATAGATGCTGTCCAGTCTGTGATATCCACGTTCCAAGATTTAATTTATTAATAAGAGGAAGGGGACAGTGCAAAATAAATTCAAAATATAAATAGATACCTTTAGATTCACTTTGGATAATGAGATAAAAGAGTAGAATGTTAGCAGAAAAGGAATTTAAGGATTAAGTTGTATATAATATAGATTCCTAAAAATGGGAATGTACAAAATAATGAAATTTAGAAAGAGACAAGTTAGTTGCTTTGCGTAAAAGTCTTAAAAGGGTCAGGTAAGGAAAATGAAGATGAGTTACCGTAATTTTTTCAAAGCTTTGTGTGTCAAGATTTATGCCTTTTGGATTCCAAAATTTCAAATGCCATCCCATTACTTATGAAGGGAGGCAGAAACCAGATAATGAGACCTATCAGTTTAATTTATAATTTTGGTAATGCTTCAGGAATCTGTTGAATGGTGTCTTAGCCCGGATGAAATGAAAGCCTCTTTCTTCTGTACAGACCAACGTAAAGTAGTTCATCTGCATAAGCAAATTAGCACTGTGTTATAGTTGGGAATGAATTTTGACTTTCATGCAAACTAGTGGAAGTTTTGCTCTCTAATTTGTCACACAACCAGGAGCAGGAGTGGTCTTTTTCGCCCTATGAGTCTGCTCTACCACTCAATATTTCCATGGTTGACCTCTTACTCAATACCATATTCCCACTTTCCCCACATATCCTTTGCACTTTAAATATATTCATCACATATGTATTTTATGACTTGGCCACCACAGCCTTCTGTGCTAATGAATCCCACAGGTTCTCTCTTCTTTTCAGTGAATAATGTTCCCTCACCTCAGTCCTAATTGGTAGTCCCGTGTCTTGATACTGTGGGGCATCTAGAACCAAGGAATAAACTAGGAAAACATCCTCCTTGCATTTTTTTTTCTCCACTCATTGATGGGATGAGGGCATCACTGGCTAGGCAGCATTTATTTCCCATTCCTAATTGCCCATAGGACAATTTTAGCGTCAGCCATATTGTTGTGGGTCTGGAGTCACTAGTAGGCCAGACCAGGTAAGAACGGCAGTTTCCTTCCGTAAAGGACATTAGTATTTCCTGACAATCCACAATGGATTCGTGGTCATCATTAGATTCTTAATTCCAGATATTGTTGAATTCAAATTTGACTATCTGCCATGGTGGGATTCGAACCTGGGTCTCCAGAATATTATCTGGGTCTCTGGATTAACAGTCCAATGATAATACCACTAGACCATCACCTCCCCTCAAATGTGTCTAGTTCGTTCAGCTCTGTTAGAATTTTGTACATTTCAATCTGATTCCTTCTCATTTCTTCTAGTAAATACTGACCCAACCAAACTAGTCCTTCTTCATCTCAAGGCCTGCCATCCCTGTTATCAGTCTAGTGAACCTCTGCTGCTCTCCCACTATGGCAAGCATATCCGTTCTTGGTTAGGAGGTCAAATTGCCTGCAGTACTCCA